>NW_027479716.1:0-74122 GCF_051014685.1 Ptiloglossa arizonensis
GTTACATTATACGTTATACGTTATACGTTATTCGTAATACGTTATACGTGATACGTTATACTTTGTACGTTATACGTTATACGTTATACGTTATACATTATACGTTATACGTTATACGTTATACGTTATACGTTATACGTCATACGTTACACGTTATACTTTATACGTTATAGGGGTTACATTATACGTTATACGTTATACGTTATTCGTAATACGTTATACGTGATACGTTATACTTTGTACGTTATACGTTATACGTTATACGTTATACATTATACGTTATACGTTATACATTACATGTTATGCGTTATACGTTATACGTTATACGTTATACGTTGTATGTTATACGTTATAAGTTGAACGTTATACGATATACGTTATACGTTATTCGTTATACGTACTTCGTTACACGTTATACGTTATACGTTATACGTTATACGTTTTACGATATACGATATACGTTATACGTTATACGATATACGTTATACGTTATACTTTATACGTTATAGGGGTTACATTATACGTTATACGTTATACGTTATTCGTAATACGTTATACGTGATACGTTATACTTTGTACGTTATACGTTATACGTTATACGTTATACATTATACGTTATACGTTATACATTACATGTTATGCGTTATACGTTATACGTTATACGTTATACGTTATACGTTATACGTTATACGTTATACGTTATACGTTATACGTTATACGTTATACGTTATACGTTATACGTTATACGTTATACGTTGTACGTTATACGTTATAAGTTGTACGTTATACGATATACGTTATACGTTATTCTTTATACGTTCTTCGTTACACGTTATACGTTATACGTTATACGTTATACGTTTTACGTTATTCGTTTTACGTTATACGTTATACGATGTACGTTATACGTTATACGTTATACGTTATGCGTTATACGTTCTACGATATTCGTTATACGTTATACGTTATTAGTTATACGTTATACGTTATACGTTATACGTCATAGGTTATACGTTATACGTTATGCGTTATACGTTATACGTTATACATTATACGTTATACGATATACGTTATACGTTATGCGTTATGCGTTCTTCGTTACACGTTATACGTTATTCGGTATGCGTTATACGTTATACGTTATACGTTATACGTTTTACATTATTCGTTATACGATATACGTTATACTTTATACGTTATAGGGGTTACATTATACGTTATACGTTATACGTTATTCGTAATACGTTATACGTGATACGTTATACTTTGTACGTTATACGTTATACGTTATACGTTATACATTATACGTTATACGTTATACATTACATGTTATGCGTTATACGTTATACGTTATACGTTATACGTTATACGTTATACGTTATACGTTATACGTTATACGTTATACGTTGTACGTTCTACGTTATAAGTTGTACGTTATACGATATACGTTATACGTTATTCGTTATACGTACTTCGTTACACGTTATACGTTATACGTTATACGTTATACGTTTTACGTTATTCGTTATACGTTATACGTTATACGATATACGTTATACGTTATACGTTATACTTTATACGTTATACGTTATACGTTATACGTTATACGTTATACGTTATACTTTATACGTTATACGTTATACGTTATACGTTATACGTTATACGTTATACGTTATACGTTATACGTTATACGTTTTACATTATACGTTATACGTTTTACATTATTCGTTATACGATATACGTTATACGTTATACGTTATACGATATACATTATACGTTATACATTATACGTTATAGGGGTTACGTTATACGTTATACGTTATACGTTATACGTTATACTTTATACGTTATACGTTATACGTTATACGTTATACGTTATACGTTATACGTTATACGTTATACGTTATACGTTATACGTCATACGTTACACGTTATACGTTATACGATATACGTTATACGTTATACGTTATACGTTATAGGGATTACATTATACGTTATACGTTATACGTTATTCGTAATACGTTATACGTGATACGTTATACTTTGTACATTATACGTTATACGTTATACGTTATACATTATACGTTATACGTTATACATTACATGTTATGCGTTATACGTTATACGTTATACGTTATACGTTATACGTTATACGTTATACGTTATACGTTATACGTTATACGTTATACGTTATACTTTGTACGTTATACGTTATGCGTTATACGTTATACATTATACGTTATACGTTATGCATTACATGTTATGCGTTATACGTTATACGTTATACGTTATACGTTATACGTTATACGTTATACGTTATACGTTATACGTTATACGATATACGTTATACGTTATACGTTATACGTTATACGTTATACGTTATACGTTATACTTTGTACGTTATACGTTATACGTTATACGTTATACATTATACGTTATACGTTATACATTACATGTTATGCGTTATACGTTATACGTTATACGTTATACGTTATACGTTATACGTTATACGTTATACGTTATACGTTATACGTTATACGTTATACGTTATACGTTATACGTTATACGTTATACGTTATACGTTATACGTTATACGTTATACGTTATACGTTATACGTCATACGTTACACGTTATACTTTATACGTTATAGGGGTTACATTATACGTTATACGTTATACGTTATTCGTAATACGTTATACGTGATACGTTATACTTTGTACGTTATACGTTATACGTTATACGTTATACATTATACGTTATACGTTATACATTACATGTTATGCGTTATACGTTATACGTTATACGTTATACGTTGTATGTTATACGTTATAAGTTGAACGTTATACGATATACGTTATACGTTATTCGTTATACGTACTTCGTTACACGTTATACGTTATACGTTATACGTTATACGTTTTACGATATACGATATACGTTATACGTTATACGATATACGTTATACGTTATACTTTATACGTTATAGGGGTTACATTATACGTTATACGTTATACGTTATTCGTAATACGTTATACGTGATACGTTATACTTTGTACGTTATACGTTATACGTTATACGTTATACATTATACGTTATACGTTATACATTACATGTTATGCGTTATACGTTATACGTTATACGTTATACGTTATACGTTATACGATATACGTTATACGTTATACGTTATACGTTATACGTTATACGTTATACGTTATACTTTGTACGTTATACGTTATACGTTATACGTTATACATTATACGTTATACGTTATACATTACATGTTATGCGTTATACGTTATACGTTATACGTTATACGTTATACGTTATACGTTATACGTTATACGTTATACGTTATACGTTATACGTTATACGTTATACGTTATACGTTATACGTTATACGTTATACGTTATACGTTATACGTTATACGTTATACGTTATACGTCATACGTTACACGTTATACTTTATACGTTATAGGGGTTACATTATACGTTATACGTTATACGTTATTCGTAATACGTTATACGTGATACGTTATACTTTGTACGTTATACGTTATACGTTATACGTTATACATTATACGTTATACGTTATACATTACATGTTATGCGTTATACGTTATACGTTATACGTTATACGTTGTATGTTATACGTTATAAGTTGAACGTTATACGATATACGTTATACGTTATTCGTTATACGTACTTCGTTACACGTTATACGTTATACGTTATACGTTATACGTTTTACGATATACGATATACGTTATACGTTATACGATATACGTTATACGTTATACTTTATACGTTATAGGGGTTACATTATACGTTATACGTTATACGTTATTCGTAATACGTTATACGTGATACGTTATACTTTGTACGTTATACGTTATACGTTATACGTTATACATTATACGTTATACGTTATACATTACATGTTATGCGTTATACGTTATACGTTATACGTTATACGTTATACGTTATACGTTATACGTTATACGTTATACGTTATACGTTATACGTTATACGTTATACGTTATACGTTATACGTTATACGTTGTACGTTATACGTTATAAGTTGTACGTTATACGATATACGTTATACGTTATTCTTTATACGTTCTTCGTTACACGTTATACGTTATACGTTATACGTTATACGTTTTACGTTATTCGTTTTACGTTATACGTTATACGATGTACGTTATACGTTATACGTTATACGTTATGCGTTATACGTTCTACGATATTCGTTATACGTTATACGTTATTAGTTATACGTTATACGTTATACGTTATACGTCATAGGTTATACGTTATACGTTATGCGTTATACGTTATACGTTATACATTATACGTTATACGATATACGTTATACGTTATGCGTTATGCGTTCTTCGTTACACGTTATACGTTATTCGGTATGCGTTATACGTTATACGTTATACGTTATACGTTTTACATTATTCGTTATACGATATACGTTATACTTTATACGTTATAGGGGTTACATTATACGTTATACGTTATACGTTATTCGTAATACGTTATACGTGATACGTTATACTTTGTACGTTATACGTTATACGTTATACGTTATACATTATACGTTATACGTTATACATTACATGTTATGCGTTATACGTTATACGTTATACGTTATACGTTATACGTTATACGTTATACGTTATACGTTATACGTTATACGTTGTACGTTCTACGTTATAAGTTGTACGTTATACGATATACGTTATACGTTATTCGTTATACGTACTTCGTTACACGTTATACGTTATACGTTATACGTTATACGTTTTACGTTATTCGTTATACGTTATACGTTATACGATATACGTTATACGTTATACGTTATACTTTATACGTTATACGTTATACGTTATACGTTATACGTTATACGTTATACTTTATACGTTATACGTTATACGTTATACGTTATACGTTATACGTTATACGTTATACGTTATACGTTATACGTTTTACATTATACGTTATACGTTTTACATTATTCGTTATACGATATACGTTATACGTTATACGTTATACGATATACATTATACGTTATACATTATACGTTATAGGGGTTACGTTATACGTTATACGTTATACGTTATACGTTATACTTTATACGTTATACGTTATACGTTATACGTTATACGTTATACGTTATACTTTATACGTTATACGTTATACGTTATACGTTATACGTTACACGTTATACGTTATACGTTATACGTTATACGTTATACGTTATACGTTATACGATATACGTTTTACGATATACGATATACGTTAGACGTTATACGATATACGTTATACGTTATACTTTATACGTTATAGGGGTTACGTTATACGTTATACGTTATACGTTATACTTTGTACGTTATACGTTATACGTTATACGTTATAGGTTATACTTTGTACGTTATACGTTATACGTTATACGTTACACATTATACGTTATACGTTATACATTACATGTTATGCGTTATACGTTATACGTTATACGTTATACGTTATACGTTATACGTTATACGTTATACGTTATACGTTATACGTTATACGTTATACGTTATACGTTATACGTTATACGTCATACGTTATACGTTATACGTTATACGTTATACGTTATACGTTATACGTTATACGTTATACGTTATACGTTATACGTTATACGTCATACGTTACACGTTATACGTTATACGATATACGTTATACGTTATACGTTATACGTTATACGTTATACGTCATACGTTATACGTTATACGTTATACGTTATACGTTATACGTTATACGTTATACGTTATACGTCATAGATTATACGTTATACGTTATGCGTTATGCGTTATACGTTATACGTTATACGTTATACGTTATACGTTATACGTTATACGTTATACGTTATACGTTATACGTTATATGTTATACGTTAGACGTTACACGTTATACGTTATACGTTATACGTTATACGTTTTACGTTATTCGTTATACGTTATACGTTATACGATATACGTTATACGTTATACGTTATGCGTTGTACGTTATACGTTATAAGTTGTACGTTATACGATATACGTTATACGTTTTTCGGTATACGTACTTCGTTACACGTTATACGTTATACGTTATACGTTATACGTTATACGTTTTACGATATACGATGTACGTTATACGTTATACGATATACGTTATACGTTATACTTTATACGTTATAGGGGTTACGTTATACGTTATACGTTATACGTTATTCGTAATACGTTATACGTTATACGTTATACGTTTTACGATATACGATGTACGTTATACGTTTTACGATATACGATGTACGTTATACGTTATACGATATACGTTATACGTTATACTTTATACGTTATAGGGGTTACGTTATACGTTATACGTTATACGTTATTCGTAATACGTTATACGTTATACGTTATACGTTTTACGATATACGATGTACGTTATACGTTATACGATATACGTTATACGTTATACGTTATACGTTATAGGGGTTACGTTATACGTTATACGTTATACGTTATACGTTATACTTTATACGTTATACGTTATACGTTATACGTTATACGTTATACGTTATACTTTATACGTTATACGTTATACGTTATACGTTATACGTTATACGTTATACGTTATACGTTATACGTTGTACGTTATACGTTATACGTTATACGTTATACGTTATACGTTATACGTTATACGTTGTACGTTCTACGTTATAAGTTGTACGTTATACGATATACGTTATACGTTATTCGTTATACGTACTTCGTTACACGTTATACGTTATACGTTATGCGTTATACGTTCTACGATATTCGTTATACGTTATACGTTATTAGTTATACGTTATACGTTATACGTTATACGTCATAGGTTATACGTTATACGTTATGCGTTATACGTTATACGTTATACATTATACGTTATACGATATACGTTATACGTTATGCGTTATGCGTTCTTCGTTACACGTTATACGTTATTCGGTATGCGTTATACGTTATACGTTATACGTTATACGTTTTACATTATTCGTTATACGATATACGTTATACTTTATACGTTATAGGGGTTACATTATACGTTATACGTTATACGTTATTCGTAATACGTTATACGTGATACGTTATACTTTGTACGTTATACGTTATACGTTATACGTTATACATTATACGTTATACGTTATACATTACATGTTATGCGTTATACGTTATACGTTATACGTTATACGTTATACGTTATACGTTATACGTTATACGTTATACGTTATACGTTGTACGTTCTACGTTATAAGTTGTACGTTATACGATATACGTTATACGTTATTCGTTATACGTACTTCGTTACACGTTATACGTTATACGTTATACGTTATACGTTTTACGTTATTCGTTATACGTTATACGTTATACGATATACGTTATACGTTATACGTTATACTTTATACGTTATACGTTATACGTTATACGTTATACGTTATACGTTATACTTTATACGTTATACGTTATACGTTATACGTTATACGTTATACGTTATACGTTATACGTTATACGTTATACGTTTTACATTATACGTTATACGTTTTACATTATTCGTTATACGATATACGTTATACGTTATACGTTATACGATATACATTATACGTTATACATTATACGTTATAGGGGTTACGTTATACGTTATACGTTATACGTTATACGTTATACTTTATACGTTATACGTTATACGTTATACGTTATACGTTATACGTTATACTTTATACGTTATACGTTATACGTTATACGTTATACGTTACACGTTATACGTTATACGTTATACGTTATACGTTATACGTTATACGTTATACGATATACGTTTTACGATATACGATATACGTTAGACGTTATACGATATACGTTATACGTTATACGTTATACGTTATACGTTATACGTTATACGTTATACGTTATACGTTATACGTTATACGTTATACGTTATACGTCATACGTTACACGTTATACGTTATACGATATACGTTATACGTTATACGTTATACGTTATACGTTATACGTCATACGTTATACGTTATACGTTATACGTTATACGTTATACGTTATACGTTATACGTTATACGTCATAGATTATACGTTATACGTTATGCGTTATGCGTTATACGTTATACGTTATACGTTATACGTTATACGTTATACGTTATACGTCATACGTTATACGTTATACGTTATACGTTATACGTTATACGTTATACGTTATACGTTATACGTTATACGTTATACGTTATACGTTATACGTCATACGTTACACGTTATACGTTATACGATATACGTTATACGTTATACGTTATACGTTATACGTTATACGTCATACGTTATACGTTATACGTTATACGTTATACGTTATACGTTATACGTTATACGTTATACGTCATAGATTATACGTTATACGTTATGCGTTATGCGTTATACGTTATACGTTATACGTTATACGTTATACGTTATACGTTATACGTTATACGTTATACGTTATACGTTATATGTTATACGTTAGACGTTACACGTTATACGTTATACGTTATACGTTATACGTTTTACGTTATTCGTTATACGTTATACGTTATACGATATACGTTATACGTTATACGTTATGCGTTGTACGTTATACGTTATAAGTTGTACGTTATACGATATACGTTATACGTTTTTCGGTATACGTACTTCGTTACACGTTATACGTTATACGTTATACGTTATACGTTATACGTTTTACGATATACGATGTACGTTATACGTTATACGATATACGTTATACGTTATACTTTATACGTTATAGGGGTTACGTTATACGTTATACGTTATACGTTATTCGTAATACGTTATACGTTATACGTTATACGTTTTACGATATACGATGTACGTTATACGTTATACGATATACGTTATACGTTATACTTTATACGTTATAGGGGTTACGTTATACGTTATACGTTATACGTTATTCGTAATACGTTACACGTGATACGTTATACTTCGTACGTTATACGTTATACGTTATACGTTATACGTTATACGTTATACGTTATAGGTTATACGTTATACGTTATACGTTATACGTTATACTTTATACGTTATTCGTTATACGTTATACGTTATACGTTATACGTTATACGTTATACGTTATTCGTAATACGTTATACGTTATACGTTATACGTTTTACGATATACGATGTACGTTATACGTTATACGTTATACGTTATACTTTATACGTTATAGGGGTTACGTTATACGTTATGCGTTATACGTTATACTTTGTACGTTATACGTTATACGTTATACGTTATACATTATACGTTATACGTTATACATTACATGTTATGCGTTATACGTTATTCGTTATACGCTATACGTTATACGTTATACGTTATACGTTATACGTTATACGTTATACGTTATACGTTATACGTTATACGTTATACGTTATACGTTATACGTTATACGTTATACGTTATACGTCATACGTTACACGTTATACGTTATACGATATACGTTATACGTTATACGTTATACGTTGTACGTTATACGTTATAAGTTGTACGTTATACGATATACGTTATACGTTATTCTTTATACGTTCTTCGTTACACGTTATACGTTATACGTTATACGTTATACGTTTTACGTTATTCGTTATACGTTATACGTTATACGATATACGTTATACGTTATTCTTTATACGTTCTTCGTTACACGTTATACGTTATACGTTATACGTTATACGTTTTACATTATTCGTTATACGATATACGTTATACGTTATACGTTATACGATATACGTTATACGTTATACGTTATACGTTATAGGGGTCACGTTATACGTTATACGTTATACGTTATACGTTATACTTTATACGTTATACGTTATACGTTATACGTTATACGTTATACGTTATACGTTATACTTTATACGTTATACGTTATACGTTATACGTTATACGTTATACGTTATACGTTATACGTTATACGTTATACGTTATATGTTATACGTTAGACGTTACACGTTATACGTTATACGTTATACGTTATACGTTTTACGTTATTCGTTATACGTTATACGTTATACGATATACGTTATACGTTATACGTTATGCGTTGTACGTTATACGTTATAAGTTGTACGTTATACGATATACGTTATACGTTTTTCGGTATACGTACTTCGTTACACGTTATACGTTATACGTTATACGTTATACGTTATACGTTTTACGATATACGATGTACGTTATACGTTATACGATATACGTTATACGTTATACTTTATACGTTATAGGGGTTACGTTATACGTTATACGTTATACGTTATTCGTAATACGTTATACGTTATACGTTATACGTTTTACGATATACGATGTACGTTATACGTTATACGTTATACGTTATACGTTATAGGGGTCACGTTATACGTTATACGTTATACGTTATACGTTATACGTTATGCGTTGTACGTTATACGTTATAAGTTGTACGTTATACGTTATACGTTATACGTTATACGTTATACGTTATATGTTATACGTTATACGTTATACGTTATACGTTATACGTTATACGTTATACGTTATACGTTATACGTTATACGTTGTACGTTCTACGTTATAAGTTGTACGTTATACGATATGCGTTATACGTTATTCGTTATACGTACTTCGTTACACGTTATACGTTATACGTTATACGTTATACGTTTTACGTTATTCGTTATACGTTATACGTTATACGATATACGTTATACGTTATACGTTATACTTTATACGTTATACGTTATACGTTATACGTTATACGTTATACGTTATACTTTATACGTTATACGTTATACGTTATACGTTATACGTTATACGTTATACGTTATACGTTATACGTTATACGTTATACGTTTTACATTATTCGTTATACGATATACGTTATACGTTATACGTTATACGATATACGTTATACGTTATACGTTATACGTTATAGGGGTTACGTTATACGTTATACGTTATACGTTATACGTTATACTTTATACGTTATACGTTATACGTTATACGTTATACGTTATACGTTATACGTTATACTTTATACGTTATACGTTATACGTTATACGTTATACGTTACACGTTATACGTTATACGTTATACGTTATACGTTTTACATTACATGTTATGCGTTATACGTTATACGTTATACGTTATACGTTATACGTTATAGGGATTACATCATACGTTATACGTTATACGTTATTCGTAATACGTTATACGTGATACGTTATACTTTGTACGTTATACGTTATACGTTATACGTTATACATTATACGTTATACGTTATACATTACATGTTATGCGTTATACGTTATACGTTATACGTTATACATTATACGTTAGACGTTATACGTTATACGTTATACGTTATACTTTGTACGTTATACGTTATACGTTATACGTTATACATTATACGTTATACGTTATACATTACATGTTATGCGTTATACGTTATACGTTATATGTTATACGTTATACTTTGTACGTTATACGTTATACGTTATACGTTATACATTATACGTTATACGTTATACATTACATGTTATGCGTTATACGTTATACGTTATACGTTATACGTTATACGTTATAGGGATTACATCATACGTTATACGTTATACGTTATTCGTAATACGTTATACGTGATACGTTATACTTTGTACGTTATACGTTATACGTTATACGTTATACATTATACGTTATACGTTATACATTACATGTTATGCGTTATACGTTATACGTTATACGTTATACGTTATACATTATACGTTAGACGTTATACGTTATACGTTATACGTTATACGTTATACTTTGTACGTTATACGTTATACGTTATACGTTATACATTATACGTTATACGTTATACATTACATGTTATGCGTTATACGTTATACGTTATACGTTATACGTTATACGTTAAACGTTATACGTTATACGTTATACGTTATACGTTATACGTTATACGTTATACGTTATACGTCATACGTTACACGTTATACGTTATACGATATACGTTATACGTTATACGTTATACGTTATACGTTATACGTTATACGCCATACGTTATACGTTATACGTTATACGTTATACGTTATACGTTATACGTTATACGTCATAGATTATACGTTACACGTTATGCGTTATACGTTATACGTTATACGTTATACGTTATACGTTATACGTTATACGTTATACGTTATACGTTATACGTTATACGTTATAGGGATTACATCATACGTTATACGTTATACGTTATTCGTAATACGTTATACGTGATACGTTATACTTTGTACGTTATACGTTATACGTTATACGTTATACATTATACGTTATACGTTATACATTACATGTTATGCGTTATACGTTATACGTTATACGTTATACGTTATACGTTATACGTTATACGTTATACGTTATACGTTATACGTTATACGTTATACTTTGTACGTTATACGTTATGCGTTATACGTTATACATTATACGTTATACGTTATGCATTACATGTTATGCGTTATACGTTATACGTTATACGTTATACGTTATACGTTATACGTTATACGTTATACGTTATACGTTATACGATATACGTTATACGTTATACGTTATACGTTATACGTTATACGTTATACGTTATACTTTGTACGTTATACGTTATACGTTATACGTTATACATTATACGTTATACGTTATACATTACATGTTATGCGTTATACGTTATACGTTATACGTTATACGTTATACGTTATACGTTATACGTTATACGTTATACGTTATACGTTATACGTTATACGTTATACGTTATACGTTATCCGTTATACGTTATACGTTATACGTTATACGTTATACGTCATACGTTACACGTTATACGTTATACGATATACGTTATACGTTATACGTTATACGTTATACGTTATACGTCATACGTTATACGTTATACGTTATACGTTATACGTTATACGTTATACGTTATACGTCATAGATTATACGTTATACGTTATGCGTTATACGTTATACGTTATACGTTATACGTTATACGTTATGCGTTATACGTTATACGTTATACGTTATACGTTATACGTTATACGTTATACGTTAAACGTTATACGTTATACGTTATACGTTATACGTTATACGTTATACGTTATACGTTATACGTCATACGTTACACGTTATACGTTATACGATATACGTTATACGTTATACGTTATAGGTTATACGTTATACGTTATACGTCATACGTTATACGTTATACGTTATACGTTATACGTTATACGTTATACGTTATACGTCATAGATTATACGTTACACGTTATGCGTTATACGTTATACGTTATACGTTATACGTTATACGTTATACGTTATACGTTATACGTTATACGTTATACGTTATACGTTATACGTTATACGTTATACGTTATACGTTGTACGTTATACGTTATAAGTTGAACGTTATACGATATACGTTATACGTTATTCGTTATACGTACTTCGTTACACGTTATACGTTATACGTTATACGTTATACGTTATACGTTTTACGATATACGATATACGTTATACGTTATACGATATACGTTATACGTTATACTTTATACGTTATAGGGGTTACATTATACGTTATACGTTATACGTTATTCGTAATACGTTATACGTGATACGTTATACTTTGTACGTTATACGTTATACGTTATACGTTATACATTATACGTTATACGTTATACTTTACATGTTATGCGTTATACGTTATACGTTATACGTTATACGTTATACGTTATACGTTATACGTTATACGTTATACGTTATACGTTATACGTTATACGTTATACGTTATACGTTATACGTTATACGTCATACGTTACACGTTATACGTTATACGATATACGTTATACGTTATACGTTATACGTTATAGGGATTACATCATACGTTATACGTTATACGTTATTCGTAATACGTTATACGTGATACGTTATGCTTTGTACGTTATACGTTATACGTTATACGTTATACATTATACGTTATACGTTATACATTACATGTTATGCGTTATACGTTATACGTTATACGTTATACGTTATACGTTATACGTTATACGTTATACGTTATACGTTATACGTTATACGTTATACGTTATACGTTATACGTTATACTTTGTACGTTATACGTTATGCGTTATACGTTATACATTATACGTTATACGTTATGCATTACATGTTATGCGTTATACGTTATACGTTATACGTTATACGTTATACGTTATACGTTATACGTTATACGTTATACGTTATACGATATACGTTATACGTTATACGTTATACGTTATACGTTATACGTTATACGTTATACTTTGTACGTTATACGTTATACGTTATACGTTATACATTATACGTTATACGTTATACATTACATGTTATGCGTTATACGTTATACGTTATACGTTATACGTTATACGTTATACGTTATACGTTATACGTTATACGTTATACGTTATACGTTATACGTTATACGTTATACGTTATACGTTATACGTTATACGTTATACGTCATACGTTACACGTTATACGTTATACGATATACGTTATACGTTATACGTTATACGTTATACGTTATACGTCATACGTTATACGTTATACGTTATACGTTATACGTTATACGTTATACGTTATACGTCATAGATTATACGTTATACGTTATGCGTTATACGTTATACGTTATACGTTATACGTTATACGTTATGCGTTATACGTTATACGTTATACGTTATACGTTATACGTTATACGTTATACGTTATACGTTATACGTTGTATGTTATACGTTATAAGTTGAACGTTATACGATATACGTTATACGTTATTCGTTATACGTACTTCGTTACACGTTATACGTTATACGTTATACGTTATACGTTTTACGATATACGTTATACGTTATACGTTATACGATATACGTTATACGTTATACTTTATACGTTATAGGGGTTACATTATACGTTATACGTTATACGTTATTCGTAATACGTTATACGTGATACGTTATACTTTGTACGTTATACGTTATACGTTATACGTTATACATTATACGATATACGTTATACATTACATGTTATGCGTTATACGTTATACGTTATACGTTATACGTTATACGTCATACGTTATACGTTATACGTTATACGTTATACGTTATACGTTATACGTTATACGTTATACGTCATAGATTATACGTTATACGTTATGCGTTATACGTTATACGTTATACGTTATACGTTATACGTTATACGTTATACGTTATACGTTATACGTTATACGTTATACGTTATACGTTATACGTTATACGTTAGACGTTATACGTTATACGTTATACGTTGTACGTTATACGTTATAAGTTGAACGTTATACGATATACGTTATACGTTATTCGTTATACGTACTTCGTTACACGTTATTCGTTATACGTTATACGTTATACGTTTTACGATATACGATATACGTTATACGTTATACGATATACGTTATACGTTATACTTTATACGTTATAGGGGTTACATTATACGTTATACGTTATACGTTATTCGTAATACGCTATACGTGATACGTTATACGTTATACGTCATACGTTACACGTTATACGTTATACGATATACGTTATACGTTGTACGTTATACGTTATACGTTATACGTCATACGTTATACGTTATACGTTATACGTTATACGTTATACGTTATACGTTATACGTTATACGTCATAGATTATACGTTATACGTTATGCGTTATACGTTATACGTTATACGTTATACATTATACGTTATACGTTATACATTACATGTTATGCGTTATACGTTATACGTTATACGTTATACGTTATACGTTATACGTTATACGTTATACGTTATACGTTATACGTTATACGTTATACGTTATACGTTATACGTTATACGTTATACGTTATACGTTATACGTTATACGTTATACGTTATACGTTATACGTTGTACGTTATACGTTATAAGTTGTACGTTATACGATATACGTTATACGTTATTCTTTATACGTTCTTCGTTACACGTTATACGTTATACGTTATACGTTATACGTTTTACGTTATTCGTTTTACGTTATACGTTATACGATATACGTTATACGTTATACGTTATACGTTATGCGTTATACGTTCTACGATATTCGTTATACGTTATACGTTATTAGTTATACGTTATACGTTATACGTTATACGTCATAGGTTATACGTTATACGTTATGCGTTATACGTTATACATTATACGTTATACGATATACGTTATACGTTATGCGTTATGCGTTCTTCGTTACACGTTATACGTTATTCGGTATGCGTTATACGTTATACGTTATACGTTATACGTTATACGTTATACGTTATACTTTATACGTTATACGTTATACGTTATACGTTATACGTTATACGTTATACGTTATACGTTATACGTTACACGTTATACGTCATAGGTTATACGTTATACGTTATACGTTATACGTTATACGTTATACGTTATACGTTATACGTTATACGTTATACGTTATACGTTATACGTTATACGTCATAGGTTATACGTTATACGTTATACGTTATACGTTATACGTTATACGTTATACGTTATACGTCATAGGTTATACGTTATACGTTATACGTTATACGTTGTACGTTATATGTTATAAGTTGTACGTTATACGATATACGTTATACGTTGTTCGGTATACGTACCTGGTTACACGTTATACGTTATACGTTATACGTTATACGTTATACGTTATACGTTTTACGATATACGATGTACGTTATACGTTATACGATATACGTTATACGTTATACTTTATACGTTATAGGGGTTACGTTATACGTTATACGTTATACGTTATTCGTAATACGTTATACATTATACGTTTTACGATATACGATGTACGTTATTCTTTATACGTTCTTCGTTACACGTTATACGTTATACGTTATACGTTATACGTTATACGTTATACGTTGTACGTTATACGTTATAAGTTGAACGTTATACGATATACGTTATACGTTATTCGTTATACGTACTTCGTTACACGTTATACGTTATACGTTATACGTTATACGTTATACGTTATACGTTTTACGATATACGATATACGTTATACGTTATACGATATACGTTATACGTTATACTTTATACGTTATAGGGGTTACATTATACGTTATACGTTATACGTTTTACGATATACGATATACGTTATACGTTATACGATATACGTTATACGTTATACTTTATACGTTATAGGGGTTACATTATACGTTATACGTTATACGTTATTCGTAATACGTTATACGTGATACGTTATACTTTGTACGTTATACGTTATACGTTATACGTTATACATTATACGTTATACGTTATACATTACATGTTATGCGTTATACGTTATACGTTATACGTTATACGTTATACGTTATACGTTATACGTTATACGTTATACGTTATACGTTATACGTTATACGTTATACGTTATACGTTATACGTTATACGTTATACGTTATACGTTATACGTTATACGTTATACGTTATACGTTATACGTTGTACGTTATACGTTATAAGTTGTACGTTATACGATATACGTTATACGTTATTCTTTATACGTTCTTCGTTACACGTTATACGTTATACGTTATACGTTATACGTTTTACGTTATTCGTTTTACGTTATACGTTATACGATATACGTTATACGTTATACGTTATACGTTATGCGTTATACGTTATACGTTATACGTTATACGTTATACGTTATACGGTATACGTTATACGTTATACGTTATACGTCATAGGTTATACGTTATACGTTATGCGTTATACGTTATACATTATACGTTATACGATATACGTTATACGTTATGCGTTATGCGTTCTTCGTTACACGTTATACGTTATTCGGTATGCGTTATACGTTATACGTTATACGTTATACGTTATACGTTATACTTTATACGTTATACGTTATACGTTATACGTTATACGTTATACGTTATACGTTATACGTTACACGTTATACGCATAGGTTATACGTTATACGTTATACGTTATACGTTATACGTTATACGTTATACGTTATACGTTATACGTCATAGGTTATACGTTGAACGTTATACGTTATACGTTATACGTTATACGTTATACGTTATACGTACCACGTTATACGTTATACGTTACACGTTATACGTTGTACGTTATAAGTTGAACGTTATACGATATACGTTATACGTTATTCGTTATACGTACTTCGTTACACGTTATACGTTATACGTTATACGTTATACGTTTTACGATATACGATATACGTTATACGTTATACGATATACGTTATACGTTATACTTTATACGTTATAGGGATTACATTATACGTTATACGTTATACGTTATTCGTAATACGTTATACGTGATACGTTATACTTTGTACGTTATACCTTATACGTTATACGTTATACATTATACGTTATACGTTATACATTACATGTTATGCGTTATACGTTATACGTTATACGTTATACGTTATACGTTATACGTTATACGTTATACGTTATACGTTATACTTTGTACGTTATACGTTATACGTTATACGTTATACATTATACGTTATACGTTATACATTACATGTTATGCGTTATACGTTATACTTTATACGTTATACATTATACGTTATACGTTATACGTTATACGTTATACGTTATACGTTATACGTTATACGTTATACGTTATACGTCATACGTTACACGTTATACGTTATACGATATACGTTATACGTTATACGTTATACGTTGTACGTTATACGTTATAAGTTGTACGTTATACGATATACGTTATACGTTATTCTTTATACGTTCTTCGTTACACGTTATACGTTATACGTTATACGTTATACGTTTTACGATATACGATATACGTTATACGTTATACGATATACGTTATACGTTATACTTTATACGTTATAGGGGTTACATTATACGTTATACGTTATACGTTATTCGTAATACGGTATACGTGATACGTTATACTTTGTACGTTATACGTTATACGTTATACGTTATACATTATACGTTATACGTTATACATTACATGTTATGCGTTATACGTTATACGTTATACGTTATACGTTATACGTTATACGTTATACGTTATACGTTATACGTTATACGTTATACGTTATACGTTATACGTTATACGTTATACGTTATACGTTATACGTTATACGTTATACGTTATACGTTATACGTTATACGTTATACGTTATACGTTGTACGTTATACGTTATAAGTTGTACGTTATACGATATACGTTATACGTTATTGTTTATACGTTCTTCGTTACACGTTATACGTTATACGTTATACGTTATACGTTTTACGTTATTCGTTATACGTTATACGTTATGCGATATACGTTATACGTTATACGTTATACGTTATACGTTATACGTTATACGTCATACGTTACACGTTATACGTTATACGATATACGTTATACGTTATACGTTATACGTTGTACGTTATACGTTATAAGTTGTACGTTATACGATATACGTTATACGTTATTCTTTATACGTTCTTCGTTACACGTTATACGTTATACGTTATACGTTATACGTTTTACGTTATTCGTTATACGTTATACGTTATGCGATATACGTTATACGTTATACGTTATACGTTATGCGTTATACGTTCTACGATATTCGTTATACGTTATACGTTATTAGTTATACGTTATACGTTATACGTTATACGTCATAGATTATACGTTATACGTTATGCGTTAAACGTTATACGTTATACGTTATACGTTATACATTATACGTTATACGTTATACGTTATACGTTATACGTTATACGTTATACGTTATACGTTATACGTTGTACGTTATACGTTATAAGTTGTACGTTATACGATATACGTTATACGTTATTCTTTATACGTTCTTCGTTACACGTTATACGTTATACGTTATACGTTATACGTTATACGTTTTACGTTATTCGTTTTACGTTATACGTTATACGATATACGTTATACGTTATACGTTATACGTTATACGTTATGCGTTATACGTTCTACGATATTCGTTATACGTTATACGTTATTAGTTATACGTTATACGTTATACGTTATACGTCATAGGTTATACGTTATACGTTATGCGTTATACGTTATACATTATACGTTATACGATATACGTTATACGTTATGCGTTATGCGTTCTTCGTTACACGTTATACGTTATTCGGTATGCGTTATACGTTATACGTTATACGTTATACGTTATTCGTTATACGTTATACGTTATACGTTATACGTTATACGTTATACGTTATACGTTACACGTTATACGTTATACGTTATACGTTATACGTTATACGTTATACGTTATACGTTATACGTCATACGTTATACGTTATACGTTATACGTTATACGTTATACGTTATACGTTATACGTTATACGTTATACGTTATACGTTATACGTTATACGTTATACGTTATACGTTATACGTTATACGTTATACGTTATACGTTATACGTTATACGTTATACGTTGTACGTTATACGTTATAAGTTGAACGTTATACGATATACGTTATACGTTATTCGTTATACGTACTTCGTTACACGTTATACGTTATACGATATACGTTATACGTTTTACGATATACGATATACGTTATACGTTATACGATATACGTTATACGTTATACTTTATACGTTATACGTTATACTTTATACGTTATACGTTATACGTTATACGTTATACGTTATACGTTATACGTTATACGTTATACGTTATACGTTATACGTTGTACGTTATACGTTATAAGTTGTACGTTATACGATATACGTTATACGTTATTCTTTATACGTTCTTCGTTACACGTTATACGTTATACGTTATACGTTATACGTTATACGTTATACGTTATACGTTATACGTTATACGTTATACGTTATACGTTATACGTTATACGTTATACGTTATACGTTATACGTTATACGTTATACGTTATACGTTATACGTTATACGTTATACGTTGTACGTTATACGTTATAAGTTGTACGTTATACGATATTCGTTATACGTTATTCTTTATACGTTCTTCGTTACACGTTATACGTTATACGTTATACGTTATACGTTATACGTTTTACGTTATTCGTTTTACGTTATACGTTATACGATATACGTTATACGTTATACGTTATACGTTATACGTTATGCGTTATACGTTCTACGATATTCGTTATACGTTATACGTTATTAGTTATACGTTATACGTTATACGTTATACGTTATACGTCATAGGTTATACGTTATACGTTATTCGTTACACGTACTTCGTTACACGTTATACGTTATACGTTATACGTTATACGTTATACGTTTTACGATATACGATATACGTTATACGTTATACGATATACGTTATACGTTATACTTTATACGTTATACGTTATACTTTATACGTTATAGGGGTTACATTATACGTTATACGTTATACGTTATTCGTAATACGGTATACGTGATACGTTATACTTTGTACGTTATACGTTATACGTTATACGTTATACATTATACGTTATCGGTTATACATTACATGTTATGCGTTATACGTTATACGTTACTTATACGTTATACGTTATACGTTATACGTTATACGTTATACGTTATACGTTGTACGTTATACGTTATAAGTTGTACGTTATACGATATACGTTATACGTTATTCTTTATACGTTCTTCGTTACACGTTATACGTTATACGTTATACGTTATACGTTTTACGTTATTCGTTTTACGTTATACGTTATACGATATACGTTATACGTTATACGTTATACGTTATACGTTATACGTTATGCGTTATACGTTCTACGATATTCGTTATACGTTATACGTTATTAGTTATACGTTATACGTTATACGTTATACGTCATAGGTTATACGTTATACGTTATGCGTTATACGTTATACATTATACGTTATACGATATATGTTATACGTTATGCGTTATGCGTTCTTCGTTACACGTTATACGTTATTCGGTATGCGTTATACGTTATACGTTATACGTTATACGTTATTCGTTATACGTTATACGTTATACGTTATACGTTATACGTTATACGTTATACGTTATACGTTATACGTTATACGTTATACGTTATACGTTATACGTTATACGTTATACGTTATACGTTATACGTTATACGTTATACGTTATACGTTATACGTTATACGTTATACGTTATACGTCATACGTTACACGTTATACTTTAAACGTTATAGGGGTTACATTATACGTTATACGTTATACGTTATTCGTAATACGTTATACGTGATACGTTATACTTTGTACGTTATACGTTATACGTTATACGTTATACATTATACGTTATACGTTATACATTACATGTTATGCGTTATACGTTATACGTTATACGTTATACGTTGTATGTTATACGTTATAAGTTGAACGTTATACGATATACGTTATACGTTATTCGTTATACGTACTTCGTTACACGTTATACGTTATACGTTATACGTTATACGTTTTACGATATACGATATACGTTATACGTTATACGATATACGTTATACGTTATACTTTATACGTTATAGGGGTTACATTATACGTTATACGTTATACGTTATTCGTAATACGTTATACGTGATACGTTATACTTTGTACGTTATACGTTATACGTTATACGTTATACATTATACGTTATACGTTATACATTACATGTTATGCGTTATACGTTATACGTTATACGTTATACGTTATACGTTATACGTTATACGTTATACGTTATACGTTATACGTTATACGTTATACGTTATACGTTATACGTTATACGTTATACGTTATACGTTATACGTTGTACGTTATACGTTATAAGTTGTACGTTATACGATATACGTTATACGTTATTCTTTATACGTTCTTCGTTACACGTTATACGTTATACGTTATACGTTATACGTTTTACGTTATTCGTTTTACGTTATACGTTATACGATGTACGTTATACGTTATACGTTATACGTTATGCGTTATACGTTCTACGATATTCGTTATACGTTATACGTTATTAGTTATACGTTATACGTTATACGTTATACGTCATAGGTTATACGTTATACGTTATGCGTTATACGTTATACGTTATACATTATACGTTATACGATATACGTTATACGTTATGCGTTATGCGTTCTTCGTTACACGTTATACGTTATTCGGTATGCGTTATACGTTATACGTTATACGTTATACGTTTTACATTATTCGTTATACGATATACGTTATACTTTATACGTTATAGGGGTTACATTATACGTTATACGTTATACGTTATTCGTAATACGTTATACGTGATACGTTATACTTTGTACGTTATACGTTATACGTTATACGTTATACATTATACGTTATACGTTATACATTACATGTTATGCGTTATACGTTATACGTTATACGTTATACGTTATACGTTATACGTTATACGTTATACGTTATACGTTATACGTTGTACGTTCTACGTTATAAGTTGTACGTTATACGATATACGTTATACGTTATTCGTTATACGTACTTCGTTACACGTTATACGTTATACGTTATACGTTATACGTTTTACGTTATTCGTTATACGTTATACGTTATACGATATACGTTATACGTTATACGTTATACTTTATACGTTATACGTTATACGTTATACGTTATACGTTATACGTTATACTTTATACGTTATACGTTATACGTTATACGTTATACGTTATACGTTATACGTTATACGTTATACGTTATACGTTTTACATTATACGTTATACGTTTTACATTATTCGTTATACGATATACGTTATACGTTATACGTTATACGATATACATTATACGTTATACATTATACGTTATAGGGGTTACGTTATACGTTATACGTTATACGTTATACGTTATACTTTATACGTTATACGTTATACGTTATACGTTATACGTTATACGTTATACTTTATACGTTATACGTTATACGTTATACGTTATACGTTACACGTTATACGTTATACGTTATACGTTATACGTTATACGTTATACGTTATACGATATACGTTTTACGATATACGATATACGTTAGACGTTATACGATATACGTTATACGTTATACTTTATACGTTATAGGGGTTACGTTATACGTTATACGTTATACGTTATACTTTGTACGTTATACGTTATACGTTATACGTTATACATTACACGTTATACGTTATACATTACATGTTATGCGTTATACGTTATACGTTATACGTTATACGTTATACGTTATAGGGATTACATTATACGTTATACGTTATACGTTATTCGTAATACGTTATACGTGATACGTTATACGTTATACGTTATACGTTATACGTTATACGTTATACGTTATAGGTTATACTTTGTACGTTATACGTTATACGTTATACGTTACACATTATACGTTATACGTTATACATTACATGTTATGCGTTATACGTTATACGTTATACGTTATACGTTATACGTTATACGTTATACGTTATACGTTATACGTTATACGTTATACGTTATACGTTATACGTTATACGTCATACGTTACACGTTATACGTTATACGATATACGTTATACGTTATACGTTATACGTTATACGTTATACGTCATACGTTATACGTTATACGTTATACGTTATACGTTATACGTTATACGTTATACGTTATACGTCATAGATTATACGTTATACGTTATGCGTTATGCGTTATACGTTATACGTTATACGTTATACGTTATACGTTATACGTTATACGTTATACGTTATACGTTATACGTTATACGTTATATGTTATACGTTAGACGTTACACGTTATACGTTATACGTTATACGTTATACGTTTTACGTTATTCGTTATACGTTATACGTTATACGATATACGTTATACGTTATACGTTATGCGTTGTACGTTATACGTTATAAGTTGTACGTTATACGATATGCGTTATACGTTTTTCGGTATACGTACTTCGTTACACGTTATACGTTATACGTTATACGTTATACGTTATACGTTTTACGATATACGATGTACGTTATACGTTATACGATATACGTTATACGTTATACTTTATACGTTATAGGGGTTACGTTATACGTTATACGTTATACGTTATTCGTAATACGTTATACGTTATACGTTATACGTTTTACGATATACGATGTACGTTATACGTTATACGATATACGTTATACGTTATACTTTATACGATATAGGGGTTACGTTATACGTTATACGTTATACGTTATTCGTAATACGTTACACGTGATACGTTATACTTCGTACGTTATACGTTATACGTTATACGTTATACGTTATACGTTATACGTTATAGGTTATACGTTATACGTTATACGTTATACGTTATACTTTATACGTTATTCGTTATACGTTATACGTTATACGTTATACGTTATACGTTATACGTTATACGTTATACGTTATACGTTATACGTTATACGTTGTACGTTCTACGTTATAAGTTGTACGTTATACGATATACGTTATACGTTATTCTTTATACGTTCTTCGTTACACGTTATACGTTATACGTTATACGTTATACGTTTTACGTTATTCGTTATGCGATATACGTTATACGTTATACGTTATACGTTATACGTTATACGTTATACTTTATACGTTATAGGGGTTACGTTATACGTTATGCGTTATACGTTATACTTTGTACGTTATACGTTATACGTTATACGTTATACATTATACGTTATACGTTATACATTACATGTTATGCGTTATACGTTATTCGTTATACGTTATACGTTATACGTTATACGTTATACGTTATACGTTATACGTTATACGTTATACGTTATACGTTATACGTTATACGTTATACGTTATACGTTATACGTTATACGTTATACGTTATACGTCATACGTTACACGTTATACGTTATACGATATACGTTATACGTTATACGTTATACGTTGTACGTTATACGTTATAAGTTGTACGTTATACGATATACGTTATACGTTATTCTTTATACGTTCTTCGTTACACGTTATACGTTATACGTTATACGTTATACGTTTTACGTTATTCGTTATACGTTATACGTTATACGATATACGTTATACGTTATTCTTTATACGTTCTTCGTTACACGTTATACGTTATACGTTATACGTTATACGTTTTACATTATTCGTTATACGATATACGTTATACGTTATACGTTATACGATATACGTTATACGTTATACGTTATACGTTATATGGGTCACGTTATACGTTATACGTTATACGTTATACGTTATACTTTATACGTTATACGTTATACGTTATACGTTATACGTTATACGTTATACGTTATACTTTATACGTTATACGTTATACGTTATACGTTATACGTTATACGTTATACGTTATACGTTATACGTTATACGTTATACGTTATACGTTATACGTTATACTTTATACGTTATACGTTATACGTTATACGTTATACGTTATACGTTATACTTTATACGTTATACGTTATACGTTATACGTTATACGTTATACGTTATACGTTATACGTTATACGTTATACGTTATACGTTATACGTTTTACATTATTCGTTATACGATATACGTTATACGTTATACGTTATACGATATACGTTATACGTTATACGTTATACGTTATAGGGGTTACGTTATACGTTATACGTTATACGTTATACGTTATACTTTATACGTTATACGTTATACGTTATACGTTATACGTTATACGTTATACGTTATACTTTATACGTTATACGTTATACGTTATACGTTATACGTTACACGTTATACGTTATACGTTATACGTTATACGTTTTACATTACATGTTATGCGTTATACGTTATACGTTATACGTTATACGTTATACGTTATAGGGATTACATCATACGTTATACGTTATACGTTATTCGTAATACGTTATACGTGATACGTTATACTTTGTACGTTATACGTTATACGTTATACGTTATACATTATACGTTATACGTTATACATTACATGTTATGCGTTATACGTTATACGTTATACGTTATACGTTATACATTATACGTTAGACGTTATACGTTATACGTTATACGTTATACTTTGTACGTTATACGTTATACGTTATACGTTATACATTATACGTTATACGTTATACATTACATGTTATGCGTTATACGTTATACGTTATACGTTATACGTTATACTTTGTACGTTATACGTTATACGTTATACGTTATACATTATACGTTATACGTTATACATTACATGTTATGCGTTATACGTTATACGTTATACGTTATACGTTATACGTTATAGGGATTACATCATACGTTATACGTTATACGTTATTCGTAATACGTTATACGTGATACGTTATACTTTGTACGTTATACGTTATACGTTATACG
This sequence comes from Ptiloglossa arizonensis, assembly GCF_051014685.1. Taxonomy (NCBI): domain Eukaryota; kingdom Metazoa; phylum Arthropoda; class Insecta; order Hymenoptera; family Colletidae; genus Ptiloglossa; species Ptiloglossa arizonensis. Next base: position 27,646 of record NW_027479716.1, read on the forward strand.
TTATACATTATACGTTATACGTTATACATTACATGTTATGCGTTATACGTTATACGTTATACGTTATACGTTATACATTATACGTTAGACGTTATACGTTATACGTTATACGTTATACTTTGTACGTTATACGTTATACGTTATACGTTATACATTATACGTTATACGTTATACATTACATGTTATGCGTTATACGTTATACGTTATACGTTATACGTTATACGTTATACGTTATACGTTATACGTTATACGTTATACGTTATACGTTATACGTTATACGTCATACGTTACACGTTATACGTTATACGATATACGTTATACGTTATACGTTATACGTTATACGTTATACGTTATACGTCATACGTTATACGTTATACGTTATACGTTATACGTTATACGTTATACGTTATACGTCATAGATTATACGTTACACGTTATGCGTTATACGTTATACGTTATACGTTATACGTTATACGTTATACGTTATACGTTATACGTTATACGTTATACGTTATACGTTATACTTTATACGTTATAGGGGTTACGTTATACGTTATACGTTATACGTTATTCGTAATACGTTACACGTGATACGTTATACTTCGTACGTTATACGTTATACGTTATACGTTATACGTTATACGTTATACGTTATAGGAATTACATTATACGTTATACGTTATACGTTATTCGTAATACGTTATACGTGATACGTTATACGTTATACGTTATACGTTATACGTTATACGTTATACGTTATAGGTTATACTTTGTACGTTATACGTTATACGTTATACGTTACACATTATACGTTATACGTTATACATTACATGTTATGCGTTATACGTTATACGTTATACGTTATACGTTATACGTTATACGTTATACGTTATACGTTATACGTTATACGTTATACGTTATACGTTATACGTCATACGTTACACGTTATACGTTATACGATATACGTTATACGTTATACGTTATACGTTATACGTTATACGTCATACGTTATACGTTATACGTTATACGTTATACGTTATACGTTATACGTTATACGTTATACGTCATAGATTATACGTTATACGTTATGCGTTATGCGTTATACGTTATACGTTATACGTTATACGTTATACGTTATACGTTATACGTTATACGTTATACGTTATACGTTATATGTTATACGTTAGACGTTACACGTTATACGTTATACGTTATACGTTATACGTTTTACGTTATTCGTTATACGTTATACGTTATACGATATACGTTATACGTTATACGTTATGCGTTGTACGTTATACGTTATAAGTTGTACGTTATACGATATACGTTATACGTTTTTCGGTATACGTACTTCGTTACACGTTATACGTTATACGTTATACGTTATACGTTATACGTTTTACGATATACGATGTACGTTATACGTTATACGATATACGTTATACGTTATACTTTATACGTTATAGGGGTTACGTTATACGTTATACGTTATACGTTATTCGTAATACGTTATACGTTATACGTTATACGTTTTACGATATACGATGTACGTTATACGTTATACGATATACGTTATACGTTATACTTTATACGTTATAGGGGTTACGTTATACGTTATACGTTATACGTTATTCGTAATACGTTACACGTGGTACGTTATACTTCGTACGTTATACGTTATACGTTATACGTTATACGTTATACGTTATACGTTATAGGTTATACGTTATACGTTATACGTTATACGTTATACTTTATACGTTATTCGTTATACGTTATACGTTATACGTTATACGTTATACGTTATACGTTATACGTTATACGTTATACGTTATACGTTATACGTTGTACGTTCTACGTTATAAGTTGTACGTTATACGATATACGTTATACGTTATTCTTTATACGTTCTTCGTTACACGTTATACGTTATACGTTATACGTTATACGTTTTACGTTATTCGTTATACGATATACGTTATACGTTATACGTTATACGTTATACGTTATACGTTATACTTTATACGTTATAGGGGTTACGTTATACGTTATGCGTTATACGTTATACTTTGTACGTTATACGTTATACGTTATACGTTATACATTATACGTTATACGTTATACATTACATGTTATGCGTTATACGTTATTCGTTATACGTTATACGTTATACGTTATACGTTATACGTTATACGTTATACGTTATACGTTATACGTTATACGTTATACGTTATACGTTATACGTTATACGTTATACGTTATACGTTATACGTCATACGTTACACGTTATACGTTATACGATATACGTTATACGTTATACGTTATACGTTGTACGTTATACGTTATAAGTTGTACGTTATACGATATACGTTATACGTTATTCTTCATACGTTCTTCGTTACACGTTATACGTTATACGTTATACGTTATACGTTTTACGTTATTCGTTATACGTTATACGTTATACGATATACGTTATACGTTATTCTTTATACGTTCTTCGTTACACGTTATACGTTATACGTTATACGTTATACGTTTTACATTATTCGTTATACGATATACGTTATACGTTATACGTTATACGATATACGTTATACGTTATACGTTATACGTTATAGGGGTCACGTTATACGTTATACGTTATACGTTATACGTTATACTTTATACGTTATACGTTATACGTTATACGTTATACGTTATACGTTATACGTTATACTTTATACGTTATACGTTATACGTTATACGTTATACGTTATACGTTATACGTTATACGTTATACGTTATACGTTATACGTTATACGTTATACGTTATACTTTATACGTTATACGTTATACGTTATACGTTATACGTTATACGTTATACTTTATACGTTATACGTTATACGTTATACGTTATACGTTATACGTTATACGTTATACGTTATACGTTATACGTTATACGTTTTACATTATTCGTTATACGATATACGTTATACGTTATACGTTATACGATATACGTTATACGTTATACGTTATACGTTATAGGGGTTACGTTATACGTTATACGTTATACGTTATACGTTATACTTTATACGTTATACGTTATACGTTATACGTTATACGTTATACGTTATACGTTATACGTTATACTTTATATGTTATACGTTATACGTTATACGTTATACGTTATACGTTATACGTTATACGTTATACGTTATACGTTACACGTTATACGTTATACGTTATACGTTATACGTTTTACATTACATGTTATGCGTTATACGTTATACGTTATACGTTATACGTTATACGTTATAGGGATTACATCATACGTTATACGTTATACGTTATTCGTAATATGTTATACGTGATACGTTATACTTTGTACGTTATACGTTATACGTTATACGTTATACATTATACGTTATACGTTATACATTACATGTTATGCGTTATACGTTATACGTTATACGTTATACGTTATACATTATACGTTAGACGTTATACGTTATACGTTATACGTTATACTTTGTACGTTATACGTTATACGTTATACGTTATACATTATACGTTATACGTTATACATTACATGTTATGCGTTATACGTTATACGTTATACGTTATACGTTATACTTTGTACGTTATACGTTATACGTTATACGTTATACGTTATACGTTATACGTTATTCGTCATACGTTACACGTTATACGTTATACGATATACGTTATACGTTATACGTTATACGTTATAGGGATTACATCATACGTTATACGTTATACGTTATACGTTATACGTTATACGTTATACGTTATACGTTATACGTTATTCGTCATACGTTACACGTTATACGTTATACGATATACGTTATACGTTATACGTTATACGTTATAGGGATTACATCATACGTTATACGTTATACGTTATTCGTAATACGTTATACGTGATACGTTATACTTTGTACGTTATACGTTATACGTTATACGTTATACATTATACGTTATACGTTATACATTACATGTTATGCGTTATACGTTATACGTTATACGTTATACGTTATACGTTATACGTTATACGTTATACGTTATACGTTATACGTTATACGTTATACTTTGTACGTTATACGTTATGCGTTATACGTTATACATTATACGTTATACGTTATGCATTACATGTTATGCGTTATACGTTATACGTTATACGTTATACGTTATACGTTATACGTTATACGTTATACGTTATACGTTATACGTTATACGATATACGTTATACGTTATACGTTATACGTTATACGTTATACGTTATACGTTATACTTTGTACGTTATACGTTATACGTTATACGTTATACATTATACGTTATACGTTATACATTACATGTTATGCGTTATACGTTATACGTTATACGCTATACGTTATACGTTATACGTTATACGTTATACGTTATACGTTATACGTTATACGTTATACGTTATACGTTATACGTTATACGTTATACGTTATACGTTATTCGTCATACGTTACACGTTATACGTTATACGATATACGTTATATGTTATACGTTATACGTTATACGTTATACGTCATACGTTATACGTTATACGTTATACGTTATACGTTATACGTTATACGTTATACGTCATAGATTATACGTTATACGTTATGCGTTATACGTTATACGTTATACGTTATACGTTATACGTTATGCGTTATACGTTATACGTTATACGTTATACGTTATACGTTATACGTTATACGTTATACGTTATACGTTGTATGTTATACGTTATAAGTTGAACGTTATACGATATACGTTATACGTTATTCGTTATACGTACTTCGTTACACGTTATACGTTATACGTTATACGTTATACGTTTTACGATATACGTTATACGTTATACGTTATACGATATACGTTATACGTTATACTTTATACGTTATAGGGGTTACATTATACGTTATACGTTATACGTTATTCGTAATACGTTATACGTGATACGTTATACTTTGTACGTTATACGTTATACGTTATACGTTATACATTATACGTTATACGTTATACATTACATGTTATGCGTTATACGTTATACGTTATACGTTATACGTTATACGTCATACGTTATACGTTATACGTTATACGTTATACGTTATACGTTATGCGTTATACGTTATACGTTATACGTCATAGATTATACGTTATACGTTATGCGTTATACGTTATACGTTATACGTTATACGTTATACGTTATACGTTATACGTTGTACGTTATACGTTATACGTTATACGTTATACGTTATACGTTAGACGTTATACGTTATACGTTATACGTTGTACGTTATACGTTATAAGTTGAACGTTATACGATATACGTTATACGTTATTCGTTATACGTACTTCGTTACACGTTATTCGTTATACGTTATACGTTATACGTTTTACGATATACGATATACGTTATACGTTATACGATATACGTTATACGTTATACTTTATACGTTATAGGGGTTACATTATACGTTATACGTTATACGTTATTCGTAATACGCTATACGTGATACGTTATACGTTATACGTCATACGTTACACGTTATACGTTATACGATATACGTTATACGTTGTACGTTATACGTTATACGTTATACGTCATACGTTATACGTTATACGTTATACGTTATACGTTATACGTTATACGTTATACGTTATACGTCATAGATTATACGTTATACGTTATGCGTTATACGTTATACGTTATACGTTATACATTATACGTTATACGTTATACATTACATGTTATGCGTTATACGTTATACGTTATACGTTATACGTTATACGTTATACGTTATACGTTATACGTTATACGTTATACGTTATACGTTATACGTTATACGTTATACGTTATACGTTATACGTTATACGTTATACGTTATACGTTATACGTTATACGTTATACGTTATACGTTGTACGTTATACGTTATAAGTTGTACGTTATACGATATACGTTATACGTTATTCTTTATACGTTCTTCGTTACACGTTATACGTTATACGTTATACGTTATACGTTTTACGTTATTCGTTTTACGTTATACGTTATACGATATACGTTATACGTTATACGTTATACGTTATGCGTTATACGTTCTACGATATTCGTTATACGTTATACGTTATTAGTTATACGTTATACGTTATACGTTATACGTCATAGGTTATACGTTATACGTTATGCGTTATACGTTATACATTATACGTTATACGATATACGTTATACGTTATGCGTTATGCGTTCTTCGTTACACGTTATACGTTATTCGGTATGCGTTATACGTTATACGTTATACGTTATACGTTATACGTTATACGTTATACTTTATACGTTATACGTTATACGTTATACGTTATACGTTATACGTTATACGTTATACGTTATACGTTACACGTTATACGTCATAGGTTATACGTTATACGTTATACGTTATACGTTATACGTTATACGTTATACGTTATACGTTATACGTTATACGTTATACGTTATACGTCATAGGTTATACGTTATACGTTATACGTTATACGTTATACGTTATACGTTATACGTTATACGTCATAGGTTATACGTTATACGTTATACGTTATACGTTGTACGTTATATGTTATATGTTGTACGTTATACGATATACGTTATACGTTGTTCGGTATACGTACCTCGTTACACGTTATACGTTATACGTTATACGTTATACGTTATACGTTATACGTTATACGTTTTACGATATACGATGTACGTTATACGTTATACGATATACGTTATACGTTATACTTTATACGTTATAGGGGTTACGTTATACGTTATACGTTATACGTTATTCGTAATACGTTATACATTATACGTTTTACGATATACGATGTACGTTATTCTTTATACGCTCTTCGTTACACGTTATACGTTATACGTTATACGTTATACGTTATACGTTATACGTTGTACGTTATACGTTATAAGTTGAACGTTATACGATATACGTTATACGTTATTCGTTATACGTACTTCGTTACACGTTATACGTTATACGTTATACGTTATACGTTATACGTTTTACGATATACGATATACGTTATACGTTATACGATATACGTTATACGTTATACTTTATACGTTATAGGGGTTACATTATACGTTATACGTTATACGTTATTCGTAATACGGTATACGTGATACGTTATACTTTGTACGTTATACGTTTTACGTTATACGTTATACGATATACGTTATACGTTATACGTTATCCGTTATACGTTATGCGTTATACGTTCTACGATATTCGTTATACGTTATACGTTATTAGTTATACGTTATACGTTATACGTTATACGTTTTACGTTATTCGTTATACGTTATACGTTATACGATATACGTTATACGTTATACGTTACACGTTATACGTTATACTTTGTACGTTATACGTTATACGTTATACGTTTTACGTTATTCGTTTTACGTTATACGTTATACGATATACGTTATACGTTATACGTTATACGTTATGCGTTATACGTTCTATGATATTCGTTATACGTTATACGTTATACGTTATGCGTTATGCGTTATACGTTATACGTTATATGTTATACGTTGTACGTTATACGTTATAAGTTTTACGTTATACGATATACGTTATATGTTATACGTTATACGTTATACGTTATACGTTTTACGTTATACGTTATACGTTATACGTTATATGTTATACGTTATACGTTATACGTTATACGTTATACGTTATACGTTATACGTTATACGTTATACGTTATACGTTATACGTTATACGTTATACGTTATACGTTATACGTTGTACGTTATACGTTATAAGTTGTACGTTATACGATATACGTTATACGTTATTCTTTATACGTTCTTCGTTACACGTTATACGTTATACGTTATACGTTATACGTTTTACGTTATTCGTTATACGATATACGTTATACGTTATACGTTATACGTTATACGTTATACGTTATACTTTATACGTTATAGGGGTTACGTTATACGTTATACGTTATACGTTATACTTTGTACGTTATACGTTATACGTTATACTTTGTACGTTATACGTTATACGTTATACGTTAAACATTATACGTTATACGTTATACATTACATGTTATGCGTTATACGTTATTCGTTATACGTTATACGTTATACGTTATACGTTATACGTTATACGTTATACGTTATACGTTATACGTTATACGTTATACGTTATACGTTATACGTTATACGTTGTACGTTCTACGTTATAAGTTGTACGTTATACGATATACGTTATACGTTATTCGTTATACGTACTTCGTTACACGTTATACGTTATACGTTATACGTTATACGTTTTACGTTATTCGTTATACGTTATACGTTATACGATATACGTTATACGTTATACGTTATACTTTATACGTTATACGTTATACGTTATACGTTATACGTTATACGTTATACGTTATACTTTATACGTTATACGTTATACGTTATACGTTATACGTTATACGTTATACGTTATACGTTATACGTTATACGTTTTACATTATTCGTTCTACGATATACATTATACGTTATACGTTATACGATATACGTTATACGATATACGTTATACGTTATACTTTATACGTTATAGGGGTTACGTTATACGTTATACGTTATACGTTATTCGTAATACGTTATACGTTATACGTTATACGTTTTACGATATACGATGTACGTTATACGTTATACGATATACGTTATACGTTATACTTTATACGTTATAGGGGTTACGTTATACGTTATACGTTATACGTTATTCGTAATACGTTACACGTGATACGTTATACTTCGTACGTTATACGTTATACGTTATACGTTATACGTTATACGTTATAGGTTATACGTTATACGTTATACGTTATACTTTATACGTTATACGTTATTCGTTATACGTTATACGTTATACGTTATACGTTATACGTTATACGTTATACGTTATACGTTATACGTTATACGTTATACGTTGTACGTTATACGTTATAAGTTGTACGTTATACGATATACGTCATACGTTATTCTTTATACGTTCTTCGTTACACGTTATACGTTATACGTTATACGTTATACGTTTTACGTTATTCGTTATACGATATACGTTATACGTTATACGTTATACGTTATACGTTATACGTTATACTTTATACGTTATAGGGGTTACGTTATACGTTATACGTTATACGTTATACTTTGTACGTTATACGTTATACGTTATACGTTATACATTATACGTTATACGTTATACATTACATGTTATGCGTTATACGTTATTCGTTATACGTTATACGTTATACGTTATACGTTATACGTTTTACATTATTCGTTATACGATATACGTTATACGTTATACGTTATACGATATACGTTATACGTTATACGTTATACGTTATAGGGGTTACGTTATACGTTATACGTTATACTTTATACGTTATACGTTATTCGTTATACGTTATACGTTATACGTTATACGTTATACGTTATATGTTATACGTTATACGTTATACGTTATACGTTATACGTTATACGTTGTACGTTATACGTTATAAGTTGTACGTTATACGATATACGTTATACGTTATTCTTTATACGTTCTTCGTTATACGTTATACGTTATACGTTATACGTTATACGTTATACGTTATACGTTATACGTTATACGTTATACGTTATACGTTATACGTTATACGTTATACGTCATACGTTACACGTTATACGTTATACGATATACGTTATACGTTATACGTTATACGTTGTACGTTATACGTTATAAGTTGTACGTTATACGATATACGTTATACGTTATTCTTTATACGTTCTTTGTTACACGTTATACGTTATACGTTATACGTTATACGTTATACGTTTTACGTTATTCGTTATACGTTATACGTTATACGATATACGTTATACGTTATTCTTTATACGTTCTTCGTTACACGTTATACGTTATACGTTATACGTTATACGTTATACGTTTTACATTATTCGTTATACGATATACGTTATACGTTATACGTTATACGATATACGTTATACGTTATACGTTATACGTTCTTCGTTACACGTTATACGTTATACGTTATACGTTATACGTTATACGTTTTACATTATTCGTTATACGATATACGTTATACGTTATACGTTATACGATATACGTTATACGTTATACGTTATACGTTATAGGGGTTACGTTATACGTTATACGTTATACTTTATACGTTATACGTTATACGTTATACGTTATACGTTATACGTTATACGTTATACGTTATACGTTATACGTTATACGTTATACGTTATACGTTATACGTTATACGTTATACGTTATACGTTATACGTTGTACGTTCTACGTTATAAGTTGTACGTTATACGATATACGTTATACGTTATTCGTTATACGTACTTCGTTACACGTTATACGTTATACGTTATACGTTATACGTTTTACGTTATTCGTTATACGTTATACGTTATACGATATACGTTATACGTTATACGTTATACTTTATACGTTATACGTTATACGTTATACGTTATACGTTATACGTTATACGTTATACGTTATACTTTATACGTTATACGTTATACGTTATACGTTATACGTTATACGTTATACGTTATACGTTATACGTTATACGTTATACGTTTTACATTATTCGTTATACGATATACGTTATACGTTATACGTTATACGATATACGTTATACGTTATACGTTATACGTTATAGGGGTTACGTTATACGTTATACGTTATACGTTATACGTTATACTTTATACGTTATACGTTATACGTTATACGTTATACGTTATACGTTATACTTTATACGTTATACGTTATACGTTATACGTTATACGTTACACGTTATACGTTATACGTTATACGTTATACGTTATACGTTATACGTTATACGTTATACGTTTTACGATATACGATATACGTTATACGTTATACGATATACGTTATACGTTATACTTTATACGTTATAGGGGTTACGTTATACGTTATACGTTATACGTTATACTTTGTACGTTATACGTTATACGTTATACGTTATACATTATACGTTATACGTTATACATTACATGTTATGCGTTATACGTTATACGTTATACGTTATACGTTATACGTTATAGGGATTACATTATACGTTATACGTTATACGTTATTCGTAATACGTTATACGTGATACGTTATACTTTGTACGTTATACGTTATACGTTATACGTTATACATTATACGTTATACGTTATACATTACATGTTATGCGTTATACGTTATACGTTATACGCTATACGTTATACGTTATACGTTATACGTTATACGTTATACGTTATACGTTATACGTTATACGTTATACGTTATACTTTGTACGTTATACGTTATACGTTATACGTTATACATTATACGTTATACGTTATACATTACATGTTATGCGTTATACGTTATACGTTATACGTTATACGTTATACGTTATACGTTATACGTTATACGTTATACGTTATACGTTATACGTTATACGTTATACGTCATACGTTACACGTTATACGTTATACGATATACGTTATACGTTATACGTTATACGTTATACGTTATACGTCATACGTTATACGTTATACGTTATACGTTATACGTTATGCGTTATACGTTCTACGATATTCGTTATACGTTATACGTTATTAGTTATACGTTATACGTTATTAGTTATACGTTATACGTTATACGTTATACGTCAAAGGTTATACGTTATACGTTATGCGTTATACGTTATACATTATACGTTATACGATATACGTTATACGTTATGCGTTATGCGTTCTTCGTTACACGTTATACGTTATTCGGTATGCGTTATACGTTATACGTTATACGTTATACGTTATACGTTGTACGTTATACGTTATAAGTTGTACGTTATACGATATACGTTATACGTTATTCTTTATACGTTCTTCGTTACACGTTATACGTTATACGTTATACGTTATACGTTTTACGTTATTCGTTTTACGTTATACGTTATACGATATACGTTATACGTTATACGTTATACGTTATGCGTTATACGTTCTACGATATTCGTTATACGTTATACGTTATTAGTTATACGTTATACGTTATTAGTTATACGTTATACGTTATACGTTATACGTCAAAGGTTATACGTTATACGTTATGCGTTATACGTTATACATTATACGTTATACGATATACGTTATACGTTATGCGTTATGCGTTCTTCGTTACACGTTATACGTTATTCGGTATGCGTTATACGTTATACGTTATACGTTATACGTTATACGTTATACTTTATACGTTATACGTTATACGTTATACGTTATACGTTATACGTTATACGTTATACGTTACACGTTATACGTCATAGGTTATACGTTATACGTTATACGTTATACGTTATACGTTATACGTTATACTTTATACGTTATACGTTATACGTTATACGTTATACGTTACACGTTATACGTTATACGTTATACGTTATACGTTATACGTTATACGTTATACGTTATACGTTTTACGATATACGATATACGTTATACGTTATACGATATACGTTATACGTTATACTTTATACGTTATAGGGGTTACGTTATACGTTATACGTTATACGTTATACTTTGTACGTTATACGTTATACGTTATACGTTATACATTATACGTTATACGTTATACGATATACGTTATACGTTATTCTTTATACGTTCTTCGTTACACGTTATACGTTATACGTTATACGTTATACGTTATACGTTTTACATTATTCGTTATACGATATACGTTATACGTTATACGTTATACGATATACGTTATACGTTATACGTTATACGTTATAGGGGTTACGTTATACGTTATACGTTATACGTTATACGTTATACTTTATACGTTATAGGGGTTACGTTATACGTTATACGTTATACGTTATACTTTGTACGTTATACGTTATACGTTATACGTTATACGTTGTACGTTATACGTTATAAGTTGTACGTTATACGATATACGTTATACGTTATTCTTTATACGTTCTTCGTTATACGTTATACGTTATACGTTATACGTTATACGTTATACGTTATACGTTATACGTTATACGTTATACGTTATACGTTATACGTTATACGTTATACGTCATACGTTACACGTTATACGTTATACGATATACGTTATACGTTATACGTTATACGTTGTACGTTATACGTTATAAGTTGTACGTTATACGATATACGTTATACGTTATTCTTTATACGTTCTTTGTTACACGTTATACGTTATACGTTATACGTTATACGTTATACGTTTTACGTTATTCGTTATACGTTATACGTTATACGATATACGTTATACGTTATTCTTTATACGTTCTTCGTTACACGTTATACGTTATACGTTATACGTTATACGTTATACGTTTTACATTATTCGTTATACGATATACGTTATACGTTATACGTTATACGATATACGTTATACGTTATACGTTATACGTTCTTCGTTACACGTTATACGTTATACGTTATACGTTATACGTTATACGTTTTACATTATTCGTTATACGATATACGTTATACGTTATACGTTATACGATATACGTTATACGTTATACGTTATACGTTATAGGGGTTACGTTATACGTTATACGTTATACTTTATACGTTATACGTTATACGTTATACGTTATACGTTATACGTTATACGTTATACGTTATACGTTATACGTTATACGTTATACGTTATACGTTATACGTTATACGTTATACGTTATACGTTATACGTTGTACGTTCTACGTTATAAGTTGTACGTTATACGATATACGTTATACGTTATTCGTTATACGTACTTCGTTACACGTTATACGTTATACGTTATACGTTATACGTTTTACGTTATTCGTTATACGTTATACGTTATACGATATACGTTATACGTTATACGTTATACTTTATACGTTATACGTTATACGTTATACGTTATACGTTATACGTTATACGTTATACGTTATACTTTATACGTTATACGTTATACGTTATACGTTATACGTTATACGTTATACGTTATACGTTATACGTTATACGTTATACGTTTTACATTATTCGTTATACGATATACGTTATACGTTATACGTTATACGATATACGTTATACGTTATACGTTATACGTTATAGGGGTTACGTTATACGTTATACGTTATACGTTATACGTTATACTTTATACGTTATACGTTATACGTTATACGTTATACGTTATACGTTATACTTTATACGTTATACGTTATACGTTATACGTTATACGTTACACGTTATACGTTATACGTTATACGTTATACGTTATACGTTATACGTTATACGTTATACGTTTTACGATATACGATATACGTTATACGTTATACGATATACGTTATACGTTATACTTTATACGTTATAGGGGTTACGTTATACGTTATACGTTATACGTTATACTTTGTACGTTATACGTTATACGTTATACGTTATACATTATACGTTATACGTTATACATTACATGTTATGCGTTATACGTTATACGTTATACGTTATACGTTATACGTTATAGGGATTACATTATACGTTATACGTTATACGTTATTCGTAATACGTTATACGTGATACGTTATACTTTGTACGTTATACGTTATACGTTATACGTTATACATTATACGTTATACGTTATACATTACATGTTATGCGTTATACGTTATACGTTATACGCTATACGTTATACGTTATACGTTATACGTTATACGTTATACGTTATACGTTATACGTTATACGTTATACGTTATACTTTGTACGTTATACGTTATACGTTATACGTTATACATTATACGTTATACGTTATACATTACATGTTATGCGTTATACGTTATACGTTATACGTTATACGTTATACGTTATACGTTATACGTTATACGTTATACGTTATACGTTATACGTTATACGTTATACGTCATACGTTACACGTTATACGTTATACGATATACGTTATACGTTATACGTTATACGTTATACGTTATACGTCATACGTTATACGTTATACGTTATACGTTATACGTTATACGTTATACGTTATACGTCATAGATTATACGTTATACGTTATGCGTTATACGTTATACGTTATACGTTATACGTTATACGTTATACGTTATACGTTATACGTTATACGTTATACGTTATACGTTATACGTTATACGTTATACGTTATACGTTATACGTTGTACGTTATACGTTATAAGTTGAACGTTATACGATATACGTTATACGTTATTCGTTATACGTACTTCGTTACACGTTATACGTTACACGTTATACGTTATACGTTTTACGATATACGATATACGTTATACGTTATACGATATACGTTATACGTTATACTTTATACGTTATAGGGGTTATATTATACGTTATACGTTATACGTTATTCGTAATACGTTATACGTGATACGTTATACTTTGTACGTTATACGTTATACGTTATACGTTATACGTTATACGTTATACGTTATACGTTATACGTTATACGTTATACGTTGTACGTTATACGTTATAAGTTGTACGTTATACGATATACGTTATACGTTATTCTTTATACGTTCTTCGTTACACGTTATACGTTATACGTTATACGTTATACGTTTTACGTTATTCGTTTTACGTTATACGTTATACGATATACGTTATACGTTATACGTTATACGTTATGCGTTATACGTTCTACGATATTCGTTATACGTTATACGTTATTAGTTATACGTTATACGTTATACGTTATACGTCAAAGGTTATACGTTATACGTTATGCGTTATACGTTATACATTATACGTTATACGATATACGTTATACGTTATGCGTTATGCGTTCTTCGTTACACGTTATACGTTATTCGGTATGCGTTATACGTTATACGTTATACGTTATACGTTATACGTTATACTTTATACGTTATACGTTATACGTTATACGTTATACGTTATACGTTATACGTTATACGTTACACGTTATACGTCATAGGTTATACGTTATACGTTATACGTTATACGTTATACGTTATACGTTATACGTTATACGTTATACGTTATACGTTATACGTTATACGTTATACGTTATACGTTATACGTTGTACGTTCTACGTTATAAGTTGTACGTTATACGATATACGTTATACGTTATTCGTTATACGTACTTCGTTACACGTTATACGTTATACGTTATACGTTATACGTTTTACGTTATTCGTTATACGTTATACGTTATACGATATACGTTATACGTTATACGTTATACTTTATACGTTATACGTTATACGTTATACGTTATACGTTATACGTTATACTTTATACGTTATACGTTATACGTTATACGTTATACGTTATACGTTATACGTTATACGTTATACGTTATACGTTATACGTTTTACATTATTCGTTATACGATATACGTTATACGTTATACGTTATACGATATACGTTATACGTTATACGTTATACGTTATAGGGGTTACGTTATACGTTATACGTTATACGTTATACGTTATACTTTATACGTTATACGTTATACGTTATACGTTATACGTTATACGTTATACTTTATGCGTTATAAGTTATACGTTATACGTTATACGTTACACGTTATACGTTATACGTTATACGTTATACGTTATACGTTATACGTTATACGTTATACGTTTTACGATATACGATATACGTTATACGTTATACGATATACGTTATACGTTATACTTTATACGTTATAGGGGTTACGTTATACGTTATACGTTATACGTTATACTTTGTACGTTATACGTTATACGTTATACGTTATACATTATAAGTTATACGTTATACATTACATGTTATGCGTTATACGTTATACGTTATACGTTATACGTTATACGTTATAGGGATTACATTATACGTTATACGTTATACGTTAATCGTAATACGTTATACGTGATACGTTATACTTTGTACGTTATACGTTATACGTTATACGTTATACGTTATACATTATACGTTATACGTTATACATTACATGTTATGCGTTATACGTTATACGTTATACGTTATACGTTATACGTTATACGTTATACGTTATACGTTATACGTTATACGTTATACGTTATACGTTATACGTCATACGTTACACGTTATACGTTATACGATATACGTTATACGTTATACGTTATACGTTATACGTTATACGTCATACGCTATACGTTATACGTTATACGTTATAGGGATTACATTATACGTTATACGTTATACGTTATACGTTATACGTTATACGTTATACGTTATACGTTATACGTTATACGTTATACGTTATACGTCATACGTTACACGTTATACGTTATACGATATACGTTATACGTTATACGTTATACGTTATACGTTATACGTCATACGTTATACGTTATACGTTATACGTTATAGGGATTACATTATACGTTATACGTTATACGTTATTCGTAATACGTTATACGTGATACGTTATACTTTGTACGTTATACGTTATACGTTATACGTTATACATTATACGTTATACGTTATACATTACATGTTATGCGTTATACGTTATACGTTATACGTTATACGTTATACGTTATACGTTATACGTTATACGTTATACGTTTTACATTATTCGTTATACGATATACGTTATACGTTATACGTTATACGATATACGTTATACGTTATACGTTATACGTTATAGGGGTTACGTTATACGTTATACGTTATACGTTATACGTTATACTTTATACGTTATAGGGGTTACGTTATACGTTATACGTTATACGTTATACTTTGTACGTTATACGTTATACGTTATACGTTATACGTTATACGTTATACGTTATACGTTATACGTTATACGTTATACGTTATACGTTATACTTTGTACGTTATACGTTATACGTTATACGTTATACATTATACGTTATACGTTATACATTACATGTTATGCGTTATACGTTATACGTTATACGTTATACGTTATACGTTATACGTTATACGTTATACGTTATACGTTATACGTTATACGTTATAAGTTATACGTCATACGTTACACGTTATACGTTATTCGATATACGTTATACGTTATACGTTATACGTTATACGTTATACGTCATACGTTATACGTTATACGTTATACGTTATACGTTATACGTTATACGTTATACGTTATACGTCATAGATTATACGTTATACGTTATGCGTTATACGTTATACGTTATACGTTATTCGTAATACGTTATACGTGATACGTTATACTTTGTACGTTATACGTTATACGTTATACGTTATACATTATACGTTATACGTTATACATTACATGTTATGCGTTATACGTTATACGTTATACGTTATACGTTATACGTTATACGTTATACGTTATACGTTATACGTTATACGTTGTACGTTATACGTTATAAGTTGTACGTTATACGATATACGTTATACGTTATTCTTTATACGTTCTTCGTTACACGTTATACGTTATACGTTATACGTTATACGTTTTACGTTATTCGTTTTACGTTATACGTTATACGATATACGTTATACGTTATACGTTATACGTTATGCGTTATACGTTCTACGATATTCGTTATACGTTATACGTTATTAGTTATACGTTATACGTTATACGTTATACGTCATAGGTTATACGTTATACGTTATGCGTTATACGTTATACATTATACGTTATACGATATACGTTATACGTTATGCGTTATGCGTTCTTCGTTACACGTTATACGTTATTCGGTATGCGTTATACGTTATACGTTATACGTTATACGTTATACGTTATACTTTATACGTTATACGTTATACGTTATACGTTATACGTTATACGTTATACGTTATACGTTACACGTTATACGTCATAGGTTATACGTTATACGTTATACGTTATACGTTATACGTTATACGTTATACGTTATACGTTATACGTTATACGTTATACGTTATACGTCGTAGGTTATACGTTATACGTTATACGTTATACGTTATACGTTATACGTTATACGTTATACGTTATACGTTATACGTACCACGTTATACGTTATACGTTACACGTTATACGTTGTACGTTATAAGTTGAACGTTATACGATATACGTTATACGTTATTCGTTATACGTACTTCGTTACACGTTATACGTTATACGTTATACGTTATACGTTTTACGATATACGATATACGTTATACGTTATACGATATACGTTATACGTTATACTTTATACGTTATAGGGATTACATTATACGTTATACGTTATACGTTATTCGTAATACGTTATACGTGATACGTTATACTTTGTACGTTATACGTTATACGTTATACGTTATACGTTATACGTTATACGTTATACGTTATACGTTATACGTCATACGTTACACGTTATACGTTATACGTTATACGTTATACGTTATACGTCATACGTTACACGTTATACGTTATACGATATACGTTATACGTTATACGTTATACGTTATACGTTGTACGTTATACGTTATAAGTTGTACGTTATACGATATACGTTATACGTTATTCTTTATACGTTCTTCGTTACACGTTATACGTTATACGTTATACGTTATACGTTTTACGTTATTCGTTATACGTTATACGTTATACGATATACGTTATACGTTATACGTTATACGTTATGCGTTATACGTTCTACGATATTCGTTATACGTTATACGTTATTAGTTATACGTTATACGTTATACGTTATACGTCATAGATTATACGTTATACGTTATGCGTTATACGTTATACGTTATACGTTATACGTTATACGTTATACGTTATACGTTATACGTTATACGTTATACGTTATACGTTATACGTTATACGTTATACGTTATACGTTATACGTTATACGTTATACGTTATACGTCATACGTTATACGTTATACGTTATACGTTATACGTTATACGTTATACGTTATACGTTATACGTTGTACGTTATACGTTATAAGTTGAACGTTATACGATATACGTTATACGTTATTCGTTATACGTACTTCGTTACACGTTATACGTTATACGTTATACGTTATACGTTTTACGATATACGATATACGTTATACGTTATACGATATACGTTATACGTTATACTTTATACGTTATAGGGGTTACATTATACGTTATACGTTATACGTTATTCGTAATACGGTATACGTGATACGTTATACTTTGTACGTTATACGTTATACGTTATACGTTATACATTATACGTTATACGTTATACATTACATGTTATGCGTTATACGTTATACGTTATACGTTATACGTTATACGTTATACGTTATACGTTATACGTTATACGTTATACGTTATACGTTATACGTTATACGTTATACGTTGTACGTTATACGTTATAAGTTGTACGTTATACGATATACGTTATACGTTATTCTTTATACGTTCTTCGTTACACGTTATACGTTATACGTTATACGTTATACGTTTTACGTTATTCGTTTTACGTTATACGTTATACGATATACGTTATACGTTATACGTTATACGTTATACGTTATGCGTTATACGTTCTACGATATTCGTTATACGTTATACGTTATTAGTTATACGTTATACGTTATACGTTATACGTCATAGGTTATACGTTATACGTTATGCGTTATACGTTATACATTATACGTTATACGATATACGTTATACGTTATGCGTTATGCGTTCTTCGTTACACGTTATACGTTATTCGGTATGCGTTATACGTTATACGTTATACGTTATTCGTTATACGTTATACGTTATACGTTATACGTTATACGTTATACGTTATACGTTACACGTTATACGTTATACGTTATACGTTATACGTTATACGTTATACGTTATACGTTATACGTCATACGTTATACGTTATACGTTATACGTTATACGTTATACGTTATACGTTATACGTTATACGTTATACGTTATACGTTATACGTTATACGTTATACGTTATACGTTATACGTTATACGTTATACGTTATACGTTATACGTTATACGTTGTACGTTATACGTTATAAGTTGAACGTTATACGATATACGTTATACGTTATTCGTTATACGTACCTCGTTACACGTTATACGTTATACGTTATACGTTATACGTTATACGTTTTACGATATACGATATACGTTATACGTTATACGATATACGTTATACGTTATACTTTATACGTTATACGTTATACTTTATACGTTATAGGGGTTACATTATACGTTATACGTTATACGTTATTCGTAATACGGTATACGTGATACGTTATACTTTGTACGTTATACGTTATACGTTATACGTTATACATTATACGTTATACGTTATACATTACATGTTATGCGTTATACGTTATACGTTATACGTTATACGTTATACGTTATACGTTATACGTTATACGTTATACGTTATACGTTATACGTTATACGTTATACGTTATACGTTATACGTTATACGTTATACGTTATACGTTATACGTTATACGTTATACGTTATACGTTATACGTTATACGTTATACGTTATACGTTATACGTTATACGTTATACGTTGTACGTTATACGTTATAGGGGTTACATTATACGTTATACGTTATACGTTATTCGTAATACGGTATACGTGATACGTTATACTTTGTACGTTATACGTTATACGTTATACGTTATACATTATACGTTATACGTTATACATTACATGTTATGCGTTATACGTTATACGTTATACGTTATACGTTATACGTTATACGTTATACGTTATACGTTATACGTTATACGTTATACGTTATACGTTATACGTTATACGTTATACGTTATACGTTATACATTATACGTTATACGTTATACGTTATACGTTATACGTTATACGTTATACGTTATACGTTATACGTTATACGTTACACGTTATACGTTATACGTTTTACGTTATACGTTATACGTTATACGTTATACGTTATACGTCATACGTTATACGTTATACGTTATACGTTATACGTTATACGTTATACGTTATACGTTATACGTTATACGTTATACGTTATACGTTATACGTTATACGTTATACGTTATACGTTTTACGATATACGATATACGTTATACGTTATACGATATACGTTATACGTTATACTTTATACGTTATAGGGGTTAAATTATACGTTATACGTTATACGTCATTCGTCATACGTTATACGTGATACGTTATACTTTGTACGTTATACGTTATACGTTATACGTTATACGTTATACATTATACGTTATACGTTATACATTACATGTTATGCGTTATACGTTATACGTTATACGTTATACGTTATACGTTATACGTTATACGTTATACGTTATACGTTATACGTTATACGTTATACGTTATACGTTATACGTTATACGTTATACGTTATACGTTACACGTTATACGTTATACGTTATACGTTATACGTTATACGTTATACGTTATACGTTATACGTCATACGTTATACGTTATACGTTATACGTTATACGTTATACGTTATACGTTATACGTTATACGTTATACGTTATACGTTATACGTTATACGATATACGTTATACGTTATACGATATACGTTATACGTTATACTTTATACGTTATAGGGGTTAAATTATACGTTATACGTTATACGTTATACGTTATTCGTAATACGTTATACGTGATACGTTATACTTTGTACGTTATACGTTATACGTTATACGTTATATATTATACGTTATACGTTATACATTACATGTTATGCGTTATACGTTATACGTTATACGTTATACGTTATACGTTATACGTTATACGTTATACGTTATACGTTATACGTTATACGTTATACGTTATACGTTATACGTTATACTTTATACGTTATAGGGGTTACATTATACGTTATACGTTATACGTTATTCGTAATACGGTATACGTGATACGTTATACTTTGTACGTTATACGTTATACGTTATACGTTATACATTATACGTTATACGTTATACATTACATGTTATGCGTTATACGTTATACGTTATACGTTATACGTTATACGTTATACGTTATACGTTATACGTTATACGTTATACGTTATACGTTATACGTTATGCGTTATACGTTATACGTTATACGTTATACTTTATACGTTATACGTTATACGTTATACGTTATACGTTATACGTTATACGTTATACGTTATACATTGTACGTTATACGTTATAGGGGTTACATTATACGTTATACGTTATACGTTATTCGTAATACGGTATACGTGATACGTTATACTTTGTACGTTATACGTTATACGTTATACGTTATACGTTATACATTATACGTTATACGTTATACATTACATGTTATGCGTTATACGTTATACGTTATACGTTATACGTTATACGTTATACGTTATACGTTATACGTTATACGTTATACGTTATACGTTATACGTTATACGTTATACGTTATACGTTATACGTTATACGTTATACGTTATACGTTATACGTTATACGTTATACGTTATACGTTACACGTTATACGTTATACGTTATACGTTATACGTTATACGTTATACGATATACGTTATACGTCATACGTTATACGTTATACGTTATACGTTATACGTTATACGTTATACGTTATACGTTATACGTTATACGTTATACGTTATACGTTATACGTTATACGTTATACGTTTTACGATATACGATATACGTTATACGTTATACGATATACGTTATACGTTATACTTTATACGTTATAGGGGTTAAATTATACGTTATACGTTATACGTCATTCGTCATACGTTATACGTGATACGTTATACTTTGTACGTTATACGTTATACGTTATACGTTATACGTTATACATTATACGTTATACGTTATACATTACATGTTATGCGTTATACGTTATACGTTATACGTTATACGTTATACGTTATACGTTATACGTTATACGTTATACGTTATACGTTATACGTTATACGTTATACGTTATACGTTATACGTTATACGTTATACGTTATACGTTATACGTTATACGTTACACGTTATACGTTACACGTTATACGATATACGTTATACGTTATACGATATACGTTATACGTTATACTTTATACGTTATAGGGGTTAAATTATACGTTATACGTTATACGTTATTCGTAATACGTTATACGTGATACGTTATACTTTGTACGTTATACGTTATACGTTATACGTTATACATTATACGTTATACGTTATACATTACATGTTATGCGTTATACGTTATACGTTATACGTTATACGTTATACGTTATACGTTATACGTTATACGTTATACGTTATACGTTATACGTTATACGTTATACGTTATACGTTATACGTTATACGTTATACGTTATACGTTGTACGTTATACGTTATAAGTTGTACGTTATACGATATACGTTATACGTTATTCTTTATACGTTCTCCGTTACACGTTATACGTTATACGTTATACGTTATACGTTATACGTTTTACGTTATTCGTTTTACGTTATACGTTATACGATATACGTTATACGTTATACGTTATACGTTATGCGTTATACGTTCTACGATATTCGTTATACGTTATACGTTATTAGTTATACGTTATACGTTATACGTTATACGTCATAGGTTATACGTTATACGTAATGCGTTATACGTTATACATTATACGTTATACGATATACGTTATACGTTATGCGTTATACGTTATACGTTATACGTTATACGTTACACGTTATACGTCATAGGTTATACGTTATACGTTATACGTTATACGTTATACGTTATACGTTATACGTTATACGTTATACGTCATAGGTTATACGTTATACGTTATACGTTATACGTTATACGTTATACGTTATACGTTATACGTTATGCGTTATGCGTTCTTCGTTACACGTTATACGTTATTCGGTATGCGTTATACGTTATACGTTATACGTTATGCGTTACACGTTATACGTTATTCGGTATGCGTTATACGTTATACGTTATACGTTATACGTTATACGTTATACTTTATACGTTATACGTTATACGTTATACGTTATACGTTATACGTTATACGTTACACGTTATACGTTATACGTTATACGTTATACGTTATACGTTATACGTTATACGTTATACGTCATACGTTATACGTTATACGTTATACGTTATACGTTATACGTTCTACGATATTCGTTATACGTTATACGTTATTAGTTATACGTTATACGTTATACGTTATACGTCATAGGTTATACGTTATACGTTATGCGTTATACGTTATACATTATACGTTATACGATATACGTTATACGTGATACGTTATACTTTGTACGTTATACGTTATACGTTATACGTTATACGTTATACATTATACGTTATACGTTATACATTACATGTTATGCGTTATACGTTATACGTTATACGTTATACGTCATAGGTTATACGTTATACGTTATGCGTTATACGTTATACATTATACGTTATACGATATACGTTATACGTTATGCGTTATGCGTTCTTCGTTACACGTTATACGTTATTCGGTATGCGTTATACGTTATACGTTATACGTTATTCGTTACACGTTATACGTTATTCGGTATGCGTTATACGTTATACGTTATACGTTATACGTTATACGTTATACTTTATACGTTATACGTTATACGTTATACGTTATACGTTATACGTTATACGTTATACGTTATACGTTATACGTTACACGTTATACGTCATAGGTTATACGTTATACGTTATACGTTATACGTTATACGTTATACGTTATACGTTATACGTTATACGTCATAGGTTATACGTTATACGTTATACGTTATACGTTATACTTTATACGTTATACGTTATACGTCATAGGTTATACGTTATACGTTATACGCTATACGTTGTACGTTATATGTTATAAGTTGTACGTTATACGATATACGTTATACGTTTTTCGGTATACGTACTTCGTTACACGTTATACGTTATACGTTATACGTTATACGTTATACGTTATACGTTTTACGATATACGATGTACGTTATACGTTATACGATATACGTTATACGTTATACTTTATACGTTATAGGGGTTACGTTATACGTTATACGTTATACGTTATTCGTAATACGTTATACGTTATACGTTTTACGATATACGATGTACGTTATTCTTTATACGTTCTTCGTTACACGTTATACGTTATACGCTATACGTTATACGTTTTACGTTATTCGTTATACGTTACACGTTATACGATATACGTTATACGTTATTCTTTATACGTTATACGTTATTCTTTATACGTTCTTCGTTACACGTTATACGTTATACGTTATACGTTACACGTTATACGTTATACGCTATACGTTATACGTTTTACGTTATTCGTTATACGTTATACGTTACACGATATACGTTATACTTTGTACGTTATACGTTATACGTTATACGTTATACGTTATACATTATACGTTATACGTTATACATTACATGTTATGCGTTATACGTTATACGTTATACGTTATGCGTTATGCGTTATACGTTATACGTTATACGTTATACGTTATACGTTATACGTTATACGTACCACGTTATACGTTATACGTTACACGTTATACGTTGTACGTTATACGTTATAAGTTGTACGTTATACGATATACGTTATACGTTATTCTTTATACGTTCTTCGTTACACGTTATACGTTATACGTTATACGTTATACGTTATACATTACATGTTATACGTTATACGTTATACGTTATACGTTATACGTTATACGTTATACGTTTTACGTTATTCGTTATACGTTATACGTTATACGTTATACGTTATACGTTATACGTTATACGTTATACGTTATACTTTATACGTTATGCGTTGTACGTTATACGTTATAAGTTGTACGTTATACGATATACGTTATACGTTATACGTTATACGTACTTCGTTACACGTTATACGTTATACGTTATACGTTATACGTTTTACGATATACGATATAAGTTATGCGTTATACGATATACGTTATACGTTATACTTTATACGTTATAGGGGTTACGTTATACGTTATACGTTATACGTTATTCGTAATACGTTACACGTGATACGTTATACGTTATACGTTTTACGATATACGATGTACGTTATACGTTATATGATATAGGTTATACGTTATACATTATACGTTATACATTATACGTTATACGTTATACATTACATGTTATGCGTTATACGTTATACGTTATACGTTATGCGTTATGCGTTATACGTTATACGTTATACGTTATACGTTATACGTTATACGTTATACGTTACACGTTATACGCTATACGTTACACGTTATACGTTGTACGTTGTACGTTATAAGTTGTACGTTAAACGATATACGTTATACGTTATTCTTTATACGTTCTTCGTTACACGTTATACGTTATACGTTATACGTTATACGTTTTACGTTATTCGTTATACGTTATACGTTATACGATATACGTTATACGTTATACGTTACACGTTATACGTTATACGTTATACGTTATACTTTATACGTTATAGGTGTTACGTTATACGTTATTCGTAATACGTTATACGTGATACGTTATACGTTGTACGTTATACGTTATCCGTTATACGTTATACGCTATACATTATACGTTATACGTTATACATTACATGTTATACGTTATACGTTATACGTTATACGTTATACGTTATACGTTTTACGTTATTCGTTATACGTTATACGTTATACTTTATACGTTATACGTTATACGTTATACGTTATACGTTATACTTTATACGTTATACGTTATACGTTATACGTTATACTTTATACGTTATACGTTATACGTTATACGTTATACGTTATACGTTATACGTTATACGTTATACGTTATACGTTATACGTTATACGTTATACGTTATACGTTGTACGTTATACGTTATAAGTTTTACGTTATACGATATACGTTATACGTTATACGTTATACGTTATACGTTATACGTTATACGTTATACGTTATACGTTATACGTTATACGTTATACGTTATACGTTATACGTTATACGTTATACGTTATACGTTATACGTTATACGTTATACGTTATACGTTATACGTTGTACGTTATACGTTATAAGTTGTTCGTTATACGATATACGTTATACGTTATTCTTTATACGTTATACGTTATTCTTTATACGTTCTTCGTTACACGTTATACGTTATACGTTATACGTTATACGTTTTACGTTATTCGTTATACGTTATATGTTACACGATATACGTTATACGTTATACGTTATACGTTATACGTTATACGTTATACGTTATAAGTTGTACGTTAAACGATATACGTTATACGTTTTTCGGTATACGTACTTCGTTACACGTTATACGTTATACGTTATACGTTATACGTTATACGTTATACGTTATACGTTTTACGATATACGATGTACGATATACGTTATACGATATACGTTATACGTTATACTTTATACGTTATAGGGGTTACGTTATACGTTATACGTTATACGTTATTCGTAATACGTTACACGTGATACGTTATACGTTATACGTTTTACGATATACGATGTACGTTATACGTTATATGATATAGGTTATACGTTATACATTATACGTTATACATTATACGTTATACGTTATACATTACATGTTATGCGTTATACGTTATACGTTATACGTTATGCGTTATGCGTTATACGTTATACGTTATACGTTATACGTTATACGTTATACGTTACACGTTATACGTTATACGTTACACGTTATACGTTGTACGTTGTACGTTATAAGTTGTACGTTAAACGATATACGTTATACGTTATTCTTTATACGTTCTTCGTTACACGTTATACGTTATACGTTATACGTTATACGTTTTACGTTATTCGTTATACGTTATACGTTATACGATATACGTTATACGTTATACGTTACACGTTATACGTTATACGTTATACGTTATACTTTATACGTTATAGGTGTTACGTTATACGTTATTCGTAATACGTTATACGTGATACGTTATACGTTGTACGTTATACGTTATCCGTTATACGTTATACGCTATACATTATACGTTATACGTTATACATTACATGTTATACGTTATACGTTATACGTTATACGTTATACGTTATACGTTTTACGTTATTCGTTATACGTTATACGTTATACTTTATACGTTATACGTTATACGTTATACGTTATACGTTATACTTTATACGTTATACGTTATACGTTATACGTTATACTTTATACGTTATACGTTATACGTTATACGTTATACGTTATACGTTATACGTTATACGTTATACGTTATACGTTATACGTTATACGTTATACGTTATACGTTATTCGTAATACGTTACACGTGATACGTTATACGTTATACGTTTTACGATATACGATGTACGTTATACGTTATATGATATAGGTTATACGTTATACATTATACGTTATACATTATACGTTATACGTTATACATTACATGTTATGCGTTATACGTTATACGTTTTACGATATACGATGTACGTTATTCTTTATACGTTCTTCGTTACACGTTATACGTTATACGCTATACGTTATACGTTTTACGTTATTCGTTATACGTTACACGTTATACGATATACGTTTTACGTTATTCTTTATACGTTATACGTTATTCTTTATACGTTCTTCGTTACACGTTATACGTTATACGTTATACGTTACACGTTATACGTTATACGCTATACGTTATACGTTTTACGTTATTCGTTATACGTTATACGTTACACGATATACGTTATACTTTGTACGTTATACGTTATACGTTATACGTTATACGTTATACATTATACGTTATACGTTATACATTACATGTTATGCGTTATACGTTATACGTTATACGTTATGCGTTATGCGTTATACGTTATACGTTATACGTTATACGTTATACGTTATACGTTATACGTACCACGTTATACGTTATACGTTACACGTTATACGTTGTACGTTATACGTTATAAGTTGTACGTTATACGATATACGTTATACGTTATTCTTTATACGTTCTTCGTTACACGTTATACGTTATACGTTATACGTTATACGTTATACATTACATGTTATACGTTATACGTTATACGTTATACGTTATACGTTATACGTTATACGTTTTACGTTATTCGTTATACGTTATACGTTATACGTTATACGTTATACGTTATACGTTATACGTTATACGTTATACTTTATACGTTATGCGTTGTACGTTATACGTTATAAGTTGTACGTTATACGATATACGTTATACGTTATACGTTATACGTACTTCGTTACACGTTATACGTTATACGTTATACGTTATACGTTTTACGATATACGATATAAGTTATGCGTTATACGATATACGTTATACGTTATACTTTATACGTTATAGGGGTTACGTTATACGTTATACGTTATACGTTATTCGTAATACGTTACACGTGATACGTTATACGTTATACGTTTTACGATATACGATGTACGTTATACGTTATATGATATAGGTTATACGTTATACATTATACGTTATACATTATACGTTATACGTTATACATTACATGTTATGCGTTATACGTTATACGTTATACGTTATGCGTTATGCGTTATACGTTATACGTTATACGTTATACGTTATACGTTATACGTTATACGTTACACGTTATACGCTATACGTTACACGTTATACGTTGTACGTTGTACGTTATAAGTTGTACGTTAAACGATATACGTTATACGTTATTCTTTATACGTTCTTCGTTACACGTTATACGTTATACGTTATACGTTATACGTTTTACGTTATTCGTTATACGTTATACGTTATACGATATACGTTATACGTTATACGTTACACGTTATACGTTATACGTTATACGTTATACTTTATACGTTATAGGTGTTACGTTATACGTTATTCGTAATACGTTATACGTGATACGTTATACGTTGTACGTTATACGTTATCCGTTATACGTTATACGCTATACATTATACGTTATACGTTATACATTACATGTTATACGTTATACGTTATACGTTATACGTTATACGTTATACGTTTTACGTTATTCGTTATACGTTATACGTTATACTTTATACGTTATACGTTATACGTTATACGTTATACGTTATACTTTATACGTTATACGTTATACGTTATACGTTATACTTTATACGTTATACGTTATACGTTATACGTTATACGTTATACGTTATACGTTATACGTTATACGTTATACGTTATACGTTATACGTTATACGTTATACGTTGTACGTTATACGTTATAAGTTTTACGTTATACGATATACGTTATACGTTATACGTTATACGTTATACGTTATACGTTATACGTTATACGTTATACGTTATACGTTATACGTTATACGTTATACGTTATACGTTATACGTTATACGTTATACGTTATACGTTATACGTTATACGTTATACGTTGTACGTTATACGTTATAAGTTGTTCGTTATACGATATACGTTATACGTTATTCTTTATACGTTATACGTTATTCTTTATACGTTCTTCGTTACACGTTATACGTTATACGTTATACGTTATACGTTTTACGTTATTCGTTATACGTTATATGTTACACGATATACGTTATACGTTATACGTTATACGTTATACGTTATACGTTATACGTTATAAGTTGTACGTTAAACGATATACGTTATACGTTTTTCGGTATACGTACTTCGTTACACGTTATACGTTATACGTTATACGTTATACGTTATACGTTATACGTTATACGTTTTACGATATACGATGTACGATATACGTTATACGATATACGTTATACGTTATACTTTATACGTTATAGGGGTTACGTTATACGTTACACGTTATACGTTATACGTTATACGTTATACGTTTTACGATATACGATATAAGTTATGCGTTATACGATATACGTTATACGTTATACTTTATACGTTATAGGGGTTACGTTATACGTTATACGTTATACGTTATTCGTAATACGTTACACGTGATACGTTATACGTTATACGTTTTACGATATACGATGTACGTTATACGTTATATGATATAGGTTATACGTTATACATTATACGTTATACATTATACGTTATACGTTATACATTACATGTTATGCGTTATACGTTATACGTTATACGTTATGCGTTATGCGTTATACGTTATACGTTATACGTTATACGTTATACGTTATACGTTACACGTTATACGTTATACGTTACACGTTATACGTTGTACGTTGTACGTTATAAGTTGTACGTTAAACGATATACGTTATACGTTATACGTTACACGTTATACGTTATACGTTATACGTTATACTTTATACGTTATAGGTGTTACGTTATACGTTATTCGTAATACGTTATACGTGATACGTTATACGTTGTACGTTATACGTTATCCGTTATACGTTATACGCTATACATTATACGTTATACGTTATACATTACATGTTATACGTTATACGTTATACGTTATACGTTATACGTTATACGTTTTACGTTATTCGTTATACGTTATACGTTATACTTTATACGTTATACGTTATACGTTATACGTTATACGTTATACTTTATACGTTATACGTTATACGTTATACGTTATACTTTATACGTTATACGTTATACGTTATACGTTATACGTTATACGTTATACGTTATACGTTATACGTTATACGTTATACGTTATACGTTATACGTTATACGTTGTACGTTATACGTTATAAGTTTTACGTTATACGATATACGTTATACGTTATACGTTATACGTTATACGTTATACGTTATACGTTATACGTTATACGTTATACGTTATACGTTATACGTTATACGTTATACGTTATACGTTATACGTTATACGTTATACGTTATACGTTATACGTTATACGTTGTACGTTATACGTTATAAGTTGTTCGTTATACGATATACGTTATACGTTATTCTTTATACGTTATACGTTATTCTTTATACGTTCTTCGTTACACGTTATACGTTATACGTTATACGTTATACGTTTTACGTTATTCGTTATACGTTATATGTTACACGATATACGTTATACGTTATACGTTATACGTTATACGTTATACGTTATACGTTATAAGTTGTACGTTAAACGATATACGTTATACGTTTTTCGGTATACGTACTTCGTTACACGTTATACGTTATACGTTATACGTTATACGTTATACGTTATACGTTTTACGATATACGATGTACGATATACGTTATACGATATACGTTATACGTTATACTTTATACGTTATAGGGGTTACGTTATACGTTATACGTTATACGTTATTCGTAATACGTTATACGTTATACGTTTTACGATATACGATGTACGTTATACGTTATACGATATACGTTATACGTTATACTTTATACGTTATAGGGTTACGTTATACGTTATACGTTATACGTTATTCGTAATACGTTACACGTGATACGTTATACGTTTTACGTTATACGTTATACGTTATACGTTGTACGTTATACGTTATAAGTTGTACGTTATACGATATACGTTATACGTTATTCGTTATACGTACTTCGTTACACGGTATACGTTATACTTTATACGTTATAGGGGTTACGTTATACGTTATACGTTATACGTTATTCGTAATACGTTATACGTTATACGTTATACGTTATACGTTATACGTTATTCGTAATACGTTATACGTTATACGTTATACGTTATACGTTATACGTTATACGTTATACGTTATACGTTATACGTTATACGTTATACGTTATACGTTATACGTTATACGTTATACGTTATACGTTTTACGTTATACGTTATACGTTATACGTTGTACGTTATACGTTATAAGTTGTACGTTATACGATATACGTTATACGTTATTCGTTATACGTACTTCGTTACACGGTATACCTTATACGTTATACGTTATACGTTTTACGATATACGATATACGTTATACGTTATACGATATACGTTATACGTTTTACGTTATACGTTATACGTTATACGTTATACGTTATACGTTGTACGTTATACGTTATAAGTTGTACGTTATACGATATACGTTATACGTTATTCTTTATACGTTCTTCGTTACACGTTATACGTTATACGTTATACGTTATACGTTTTACGTTATACGTTATACGTTATACGTTATACGTTATACGTTATACGTTATACGTTATACGTTATACGTTATACTTTATACGTTATACGTTATACGTTATACGTTAAACGTTATACGTTATACGTTATACGTTATACGTTATACGTTATACGTTATACGTTATACGTTATACGTTATACGTTATACGTTATACGTTATACGTTATACGTTATACGTTATACGATATACGTTATACGTTATACGTTATACGTTATACGTTATACGTTATACGTTATACGTTATACGTTATACGTTATACGTTATACGTTATACGTTATACTTTATACGTTATACGTTATACGTTATACGTTATACGTTATACGTTATACGTTATACGTTATTCGTTATACGTTGTACGTTATACGTTATAAGTTGTACGTTATACGATATACGTTATACGTTATTCGTTATACGTACTTCGTTACACGGTATACGTTATACGTTATACGTTATACGTTTTACGATATACGTTATACGTTATACGTTATACGTTATACGTTATACGTTATACGTTATACGTTATACGTTATACGTTATACGTTATACGTTATACGTTATACGTTATACGTTATACGATATACGTTATACGTTATACGTTATACGTTATACGTTATACGTTATACGTTATACGTTATACGTTATACGTTATACGTTATACTTTATACGTTATACGTTATACGTTATACGTTATACGTTATACGTTATACGTTATACGTTATACGTTATTCGTTATACGTTGTACGTTATACGTTATAAGTTGTACGTTATACGATATACGTTATACGTTATTCGTTATACGTACTTCGTTACACGGTATACGTTATACGTTATACGTTATACGTTTTACGATATACGATATACGTTATACGTTATACGATATACGTTATACGTTATACGTTATACGTTTTACGATATGCGATATACGTTATACGTTATACGATATACGTTATACGTTATACTTTATACGTTATAGGGGTTACGTTATACGTTATACGTTATACGTTATACTTTGTACGTTATACGTTATACGTTATACGTTATACATTATACGTTATACGTTATACATTACATGTTATGCGTTATACGTTATACGTTATACGTTATATGTTATACGTTACACGTTATACGTTATACGTTATACGTTATACGTCATACGTTACACGTTATACGTTATACGATATACGTTATACGTTATACGTTATACGTTGTACGTTATACGTTATGAGTTGTACGTTATACGATATACGTTATACGTTATTCTTTATACGTTCTTCGTTACACGTTATACGTTATACGTTATACGTTATACGTTTTACGTTATTCGTTATACGTTATACGTTATACGATATACGTTATACGTTATACGTTATACGTTATGCGTTATACGTTCTACGATATTCGTTATACGTTATACGTTGTTAGTTATACGTTACACGTTATACGTTATACGTCATAGATTATACGTTATACGTTGTGCGTTATACGTTATACGTTATACGTTATACGTTATACGTTATACGTTATACGTTATACGTTATACGTTATACGTTATACGTTATACGTTATACGTTATACGTTATACGTTATACGTTATACGTTATACGTTATACGTTATACGTCATACGTTATACGTTGTACGTTATACGTTATAAGTTGTACGTTATACGAAATACGTTATACGTTATTCTTTATACGTTCTTCGTTACACGTTATACGTTATACGTTATACGTTATACGTTATACATTATACGTTATACGTTGTACATTACATGTTATGCGTTATACGTTATACGTTATACGTTATACGTTATACGTTATACGTTATACGTTATACGTTATACGTTATACGTTATACGTTATACGTTATAAGTTATACGTTATACGTTATACGTTATACGTTATACGTTATACGTTATACGTCATACGTTACACGTTATACGTTATACGATATACATTATACGTTATACGTTATACGTTATACGTTATACGTTATACGTTATACGTTGTACGTTATACGTTATAAGTTGAACGTTATACGATATACGTTATACGTTATTCGTTATACGTACTTCGTTACACGTTATACGTTATACGTTATACGTTATACGTTTTACGATATACGATATACGTTATACGTTATACGTTATACGATATACGTTATACGTTATACTTTATACGTTATAGGGGTTACGTTATACGTTATACGTTATACGTTATTCGTAATACGTTATACGTGATACGTTATACTTTGTACGTTATACGTTATACGTTATACGTTATACGTTATACGTTATACGTTATACGTTATACGTTATACGTTATAAGTTATACGTTATACGTTATACGTTATACGTTATACGTTATACGTTATACGTTATACATTACATGTTATGCGTTATACGTTATACGTTATACGTTATACGTTATACGTTATACTTTATACGTTATAGGGGTTACGTTATACGTTATACGTTATACGTTATTCGTAATACGTTATACGTTATACGTTATACGTTATACGTTATACGTTATTCGTAATACGTTATACGTTATACGTTATACGTTATACGTTATACGTTATACGTTATACGTTATACGTTATACGTTATACGTTATACGTTATACGTTATACGTTATACGTTTTACGTTATACGTTATACGTTATACGTTGTACGTTATACGTTATAAGTTGTACGTTATACGATATACGTTATACGTTATTCGTTATACGTACTTCGTTACACGGTATACGTTATACGTTATACGTTATACGTTTTACGATATACGATATACGTTATACGTTATACGATATACGTTATACGTTTTACGTTATACGTTATACGTTATACGTTATACGTTATACGTTATACGTTATACGATATACGTTATACGTTATACGTTATACGTTATGCGTTATACGTTCTACGATATTCGTTATACGTTATACGTTGTTAGTTATACGTTACACGTTATACGTTATACGATATACGTTATACGTTATACGTTATACGTTATACGTTATACGTTATACGTTATACGTTATACGTTATACGTTATACGTTATACGTTATACTTTATACGTTATACGTTATACGTTATACGTTATACGTTATACGTTATACGTTATACGTTATTCGTTATACGTTGTACGTTATACGTTATAAGTTGTACGTTATACGATATACGTTATACGTTATTCGTTATACGTACTTCGTTACACGGTATACGTTATACGTTATACGTTATACGTTTTACGATATACGTTATACGTTATACGTTATACGTTATACGTTATACGTTATACGTTATACGTTATACGTTATACGTTATACGTTATACGTTATACGTTATACGATATACGTTATACGTTATACGTTATACGTTATACGTTATACGTTATACGTTATACGTTATACGTTATACGTTATACGTTATACTTTATACGTTATACGTTATACGTTATACGTTATACGTTATACGTTATACGTTATACGTTATACGTTATACGTTATACGTTTTACGTTATACGTTATACGTTATACGTTGTACGTTATACGTTATAAGTTGTACGTTATACGATATACGTTATACGTTATTCGTTATACGTACTTCGTTACACGGTATACGTTATACGTTATACGTTATACGTTTTACGATATACGATATACGTTATACGTTATACGATATACGTTATACGTTTTACGTTATACGTTATACGTTATACGTTATACGTTATACGTTGTACGTTATACGTTATAAGTTGTACGTTATACGATATACGTTATACGTTATTCTTTATACGTTCTTCGTTACACGTTATACGTTATACGTTATACGTTATACGTTTTACGTTATACGTTATACGTTATACGTTATACGTTATACGTTATACGTTATACGTTATACGTTATACGTTATACTTTATACGTTATACGTTATACGTTATACGTTAAACGTTATACGTTATACGTTATACGTTATACGTTATACGTTATACGTTATACGTTATACGTTATACGTTATACGTTATACGTTATACGTTATACGTTATACGTTATACGTTATACGATATACGTTATACGTTATACGTTATACGTTATACGTTATACGTTATACGTTATACGTTATACGTTATACGTTATACGTTATACGTTATACTTTATACGTTATACGTTATACGTTATACGTTATACGTTATACGTTATACGTTATACGTTATTCGTTATACGTTGTACGTTATACGTTATAAGTTGTACGTTATACGATATACGTTATACGTTATTCGTTATACGTACTTCGTTACACGGTATACGTTATACGTTATACGTTATACGTTTTACGATATACGTTATACGTTATACGTTATACGTTATACGTTATACGTTATACGTTATACGTTATACGTTATACGTTATACGT
The DNA here is from genome assembly GCF_051014685.1 of Ptiloglossa arizonensis. Taxonomy (NCBI): domain Eukaryota; kingdom Metazoa; phylum Arthropoda; class Insecta; order Hymenoptera; family Colletidae; genus Ptiloglossa; species Ptiloglossa arizonensis. The sequence continues at coordinate 66,426 of NW_027479716.1, forward strand.
TATACGTTATACGTTATACGTTATACGTTATACGATATACGTTATACGTTATACGTTATACGTTATACGTTATACGTTATACGTTATACGTTATACGTTATACGTTATACGTTATACGTTATACTTTATACGTTATACGTTATACGTTATACGTTATACGTTATACGTTATACGTTATACGTTATACGTTATTCGTTATACGTTGTACGTTATACGTTATAAGTTGTACGTTATACGATATACGTTATACGTTATTCGTTATACGTACTTCGTTACACGGTATACGTTATACGTTATACGTTATACGTTTTACGATATACGATATACGTTATACGTTATACGATATACGTTATACGTTATACGTTATACGTTTTACGATATGCGATATACGTTATACGTTATACGATATACGTTATACGTTATACTTTATACGTTATAGGGGTTACGTTATACGTTATACGTTATACGTTATACTTTGTACGTTATACGTTATACGTTATACGTTATACATTATACGTTATACGTTATACATTACATGTTATGCGTTATACGTTATACGTTATACGTTATATGTTATACGTTACACGTTATACGTTATACGTTATACGTTATACGTCATACGTTACACGTTATACGTTATACGATATACGTTATACGTTATACGTTATACGTTGTACGTTATACGTTATGAGTTGTACGTTATACGATATACGTTATACGTTATTCTTTATACGTTCTTCGTTACACGTTATACGTTATACGTTATACGTTATACGTTTTACGTTATTCGTTATACGTTATACGTTATACGATATACGTTATACGTTATACGTTATACGTTATGCGTTATACGTTCTACGATATTCGTTATACGTTATACGTTGTTAGTTATACGTTACACGTTATACGTTATACGTCATAGATTATACGTTATACGTTGTGCGTTATACGTTATACGTTATACGTTATACGTTATACGTTATACGTTATACGTTATACGTTATACGTTATACGTTATACGTTATACGTTATACGTTATACGTTATACGTCATACGTTATACGTTGTACGTTATACGTTATAAGTTGTACGTTATACGAAATACGTTATACGTTATTCTTTATACGTTCTTCGTTACACGTTATACGTTATACGTTATACGTTATACGTTATACATTATACGTTATACGTTGTACATTACATGTTATGCGTTATACGTTATACGTTATACGTTATACGTTATACGTTATACGTTATACGTTAGACGTTATACGTTATACGTTATACGTTATACGTTATAAGTTATACGTTATACGTTATACGTTATACGTTATACGTTATACGTTATACGTCATACGTTACACGTTATACGTTATACGATATACATTATACGTTATACGTTATACGTTATACGTTATACGTTATACGTTATACGTTGTACGTTATACGTTATAAGTTGAACGTTATACGATATACGTTATACGTTATTCGTTATACGTACTTCGTTACACGTTATACGTTATACGTTATACGTTATACGTTTTACGATATACGATATACGTTATACGTTATACGTTATACGATATACGTTATACGTTATACTTTATACGTTATAGGGGTTACGTTATACGTTATACGTTATACGTTATTCGTAATACGTTATACGTGATACGTTATACTTTGTACGTTATACGTTATACGTTATACGTTATACGTTATACGTTATACGTTATACGTTATACGTTATACGTTATAAGTTATACGTTATACGTTATACGTTATACGTTATACGTTATACGTTATACGTTATACATTACATGTTATGCGTTATACGTTATACTTTATACGTTATAGGGGTTACGTTATACGTTATACGTTATACGTTATTCGTAATACGTTATACGTTATACGTTATACGTTATACGTTATACGTTATACGTTATACGTTATTCGTAATACGTTATACGTTATACGTTATACGTTATACGTTATACGTTATACGTTATACGTTATACGTTATACGTTATACGTTATACGTTATACGTTATACGTTATACGTTATACGTTATACGTTATACGTTATACGTTTTACGTTATACGTTATACGTTGTACGTTATACGTTATAAGTTGTACGTTATACGATATACGTTATACGTTATACGTACTTCGTTACACGGTATACGTTATACGTTATACGTTATACGTTTTACGATATACGATATACGTTATACGTTATACGATATACGTTATACGTTTTACGTTATACGTTATACGTTATACGTTATACGTTATACGTTGTACGTTATACGTTATAAGTTGTACGTTATACGATATACGTTATACGTTATTCTTTATACGTTCTTCGTTACACGTTATACGTTATACGTTATACGTTATACGTTTTACGTTATACGTTATACGTTATACGTTATACGTTATACGTTATACGTTATACGTTATACGTTATGCGTTATACTTTATACGTTATACGTTATACGTTATACGTTATACGTTGTACGTTATACGTTATAAGTTGTACGTTATACTTTATACGTTATACGTTATACGTTATACGTTATACGTTATACGTTATACGTTATACGTTATACGTTATACGTTATACGTTATACGTTATACGTTATACGTTATACGTTATACGTTATACGTTATACGTTATACGTTATACGTTATACGTTATACGTTATACGTTATACGTTATACGTTATACGTTATACGTTATACGTTATACGTTATACGTTATACGTTATACGTTATACGTTATACGTTATACGTTATACTTTATACGTTATACGTTATACGTTATACGTTATACGTTATACGTTATACGTTATACGTTATACGTTATACGTTATACGTTATACGTTATACGCTATACGTTATACGTTATACGTTATACGTAATACGTTATACGTTATACGTTATACGTTATACGTTATACGTTATACGTTATACGTTATACGTTATACGTTATACGTTATACGTTATACGTTATACGTTATACGTTATACGTTATACGTTATACGTTATACGTTATACGTTATACGTTATACGTTATACTTTATACGTTATACGTTATACGTTATACGTTATACGTTATACGTTATACGTTATACGTTATACGTTATACGTTATACGTTATACGTTATACGTTATACGTTATACGTTGTACTTTATACGTTATAAGTTGTACGTTATACGATATACGTTATACGTTTTTCGGTATACGTACTTCGTTACACGTTATACGTTATACGTTATAGGTTATTCGTTTTACGATATACGATGTACGTTATACGTTATACGATATACGTTATACGTTATACTTTATACGTTATAGGGGTTACGTTATACGTTATACGTTATACGTTATTCGTACTACGATACACGTGATACGTTATACTTTGTACGTTAACGTTATACGTTATACGTTATACGTTATACGTTATACGTTATACGTTATACGTTATACGTTATACTTTATACGTTATACGTTATACGTTATACGTTATACGTTATACGTTATACGTTATACGTTATACGTTATACGTTATACGTTTTACGATATACGATGTACGATATACGTTATACGATATACGTTATACGTTATACTTTATACGTTATAGGGGTTACGTTATACGTTATACGTTATACGTTATTCGTAATACGTTATACGTTATACTTTATACGTTATAGGGGTTACGTTATACGTTATACGTTATACGTTATTCGTAATACGTTATACGTTATACGTTTTACGATATACGATGTACGTTATACGTTATACGATATACGTTATACGTTATACGTTATACGTTATACAATATACGTTATACGTTATACTTTATACGTTATAGGGGTTACGTTATACGTTATACGTTATACGTTATACTTTGTACGTTATACGTTATACGTTATACGTTATACGTTATACATTATACGTTATACGTTATACATTACATGTTATGCGTTATACGTTATACGTTATACGTTATACGTTATACGTTATACGTCATACGTTACACGTTATACGTTATACCATATACGTTATACGTTATACGTTATACGTTATACGTTGTACGTTATACGTTATAAGTTGTACGCTTTACGATATACGTTATACGTTATTCTTTATACGTTCTTCGTTACACGTTATACGTTATACGTTATACGTTATACGTTTTACGTTATTCGTTATACGTTATACGTTATACGATATACGTTATACGTTATACGTTATACGTTATGCGTTATACGTTCTACGATATTCGTTATACGTTATACGTCATTAGTTATACGATATACGTTATACGTTATACGTCATAGATTATACGTTATACGTTATGCGTTATACGTTATACGTTATACGTTATACGTTATACGTTATACGTTATACGTTATACGTTATACGTTATACGTTATACGTTATACGTTATTCGTTATACGTTATACGTTATACGTTATACGTTATACGTTATAAGTTATACGTTATACGTTATACGTTATACGTTGTACGTTATACGATATACGTTATACGTTATTCTTTATACGTTATACGTTATTCTTTATACGTTCTTCGTTACACGTTATACGTTATACGTTATACGTTATACGTTTTACGTTATTCGTTATACGTTATACGTTATACGATATACGTTATACGTTATACGTTATACGTTATACGTTATACGTTATACGTTATAAGTTGTACGTTAAACGATATACGTTATACGTTTTTCGGTATACGTACTTCGTTACACGTTATACGTTATACGTTATACGTTATACGTTATACGTTTTACGATATACGATGTACGATATACGTTATACGATATACGTTATACGTTATACTTTATACGTTATAGGGGTTACGTTATACGTTATACGTTATACGTTATTCGTAATACGTTATACGTTATACGTTTTACGATATACGATGTACGTTATACGTTATACGATATACGTTATACGTTATACTTTATACGTTATAGGGGTTACGTTATACGTTATACGTTATACGTTATTCGTAATACGTTACACGTGATACGTTATACTTTGTACGTTATACGTTATACGTTATACGTTGTACGTTATACGTTATAAGTTGTACGTTATACGATATACGTTATACGTTATTCTTTATACGTTCTTCGTTACACGTTATACGTTATACGTTATACGTTATACGTTTTACGTTATACGTTATACGTTATACGTTATACGTTATACGTTATACGTTATACGTTATACGTTATACGTTATACTTTATACGTTATACGTTATACGTTATACGTTAAACGTTATACGTTATACGTTATACGTTATACGTTATACGTTATACGTTATACGTTATACTTTATACGTTATACGTTATACGTTATACGTTATACGTTATACGTTATACGTTATACGTTATACGTTATACGTTATACGTTATACGTTATACGTTATACGTTATACGTTATACGTTATACGTTATACGTTATACGATATACGTTATACGTTATACGTTATACGTTATACGTTATACGTTATACGTTATACGTTATACGTTATACGTTATACGTTATACGTTATACGTTATACGTTATACTTTATACGTTATACGTTATACGTTATACGTTATACGTTATACGTTATACGTTATACGTTATTCGTTATACGTTGTACGTTATACGTTATAAGTTGTACGTTATACGATATACGTTATACGTTATTCGTTATACGTACTTCGTTACACGGTATACGTTATACGTTATACGTTATACGTTTTACGATATACGTTATACGTTATACGTTATACGTTATACGTTATACGTTATACGTTATACGTTATACGTTATACGTTATACGTTATACGTTATACGTTATACGTTATACGTTATACGTTATACTTTATACGTTATACGTTATACGTTATACGTTATACGTTATACGTTATACGTTATACGTTATTCGTTATACGTTGTACGTTATACGTTATAAGTTGTACGTTATACGATATACGTTATACGTTATTCGTTATACGTACTTCGTTACACGGTATACGTTATACGTTATACGTTATACGTTTTACGATATACGTTATACGTTATACGTTATACGTTATACGTTATACGTTATACGTTATACGTTATACGTTATACGTTATACGTTATACGTTATTCGTTATACGTTGTACGTTATACGTTATAAGTTGTACGTTATACGATATACGTTATACGTTATTCGTTATACGTACTTCGTTACACGGTATACGTTATACGTTATACGTTATACGTTTTACGATATACGATATACGTTATACGTTATACGATATACGTTATACGTTATACGTTATACGTTTTACGATATGCGATATACGTTATACGTTATACGATATACGTTATACGTTATACTTTATACGTTATAGGGGTTACGTTATACGTTATACGTTATACGTTATACTTTGTACGTTATACGTTATACGTTATACGTTATACATTATACGTTATACGTTATACATTACATGTTATGCGTTATACGTTATACGTTATACGTTATATGTTATACGTTACACGTTATACGTTATACGTTATACGTTATACGTCATACGTTACACGTTATACGTTATACGATATACGTTATACGTTATACGTTATACGTTGTACGTTATACGTTATGAGTTGTACGTTATACGATATACGTTATACGTTATTCTTTATACGTTCTTCGTTACACGTTATACGTTATACGTTATACGTTATACGTTTTACGTTATTCGTTATACGTTATACGTTATACGATATACGTTATACGTTATACGTTATACGTTATGAGTTATACGTTCTACGATATTCGTTATACGTTATACGTTGTTAGTTATACGTTACACGTTATACGTTATACGTCATAGATTATACGTTATACGTTGTGCGTTATACGTTATACGTTATACGTTATACGTTATACGTTATACGTTATACGTTATACGTTATACGTTATACGTTATACGTTATACGTTATACGTTATACGTTATACGTCATACGTTATACGTTGTACGTTATACGTTATAAGTTGTACGTTATACGAAATACGTTATACGTTATTCTTTATACGTTCTTCGTTACACGTTATACGTTATACGTTATACGTTATACGTTTTACGTTATACGTTATACGTTATACGTTATACGTTATACGTTATACGTTATACGTTATACGTTATACGTTATACGTTATACGTTATACGTTATACGCTATACGTTATACGTTATACGTTATACGTTATACGTTATACGTTATACGTTATACGTTATACGTTATACGTTATACGTTATACGTTATACTTTATACGTTATACGTTATACGTTATACGTTATACGTTATACGTTATACGTTATACGTTATACGTTATACGTTATACGTAATACGTTATACGTTATACGTTATACGTTGTACTTTATACGTTATAAGTTGTACGTTATACGATATACGTTATACGTTTTTCGGTATACGTACTTCGTTACACGTTATACGTTATACGTTATAGGTTATTCGTTTTACGATATACGATGTACGTTATACGTTATACGATATACGTTATACGTTATACTTTATACGTTATAGGTGTTACGTTATACGTTATACGTTATACGTTATTCGTAATACGTTATACGTGATACGTTATACGTTGTAC
>NW_027479717.1:0-73956 GCF_051014685.1 Ptiloglossa arizonensis
GTTATACGTTCTACGTTGTACGTTATACGTTGTACGTTATACGTTGTACGTTATACGTTGTACGTTATACGTTGTACGTTATACGTTGTACGTTATACGTTGTACGTTATACGTTGTACGTTATACGTTGTACGTTATACGTTATACGTTATACGTTGTACGTTATACGTTATACGTTATACGTTATACGTTATACGTTATACGTTATACGTTCTACGTTATACGTTGTACGTTATACGTTGTACGTTATACGTTATACGTTATACGTTGTACGTTGTACGTTATACGTTGTACGTTATACGTTGTACGTTATACGTTGTACGTTATACGTTGTACGTTATACGTTATACGTTATACGTTATACGTTATACGTTATACGTTCTACGTTATACGTTGTACGTTATACGTTGTACGTTATACGTTATACGTTATACGTTATACGTTATACGTTATACGTTATACGTTATACGTTATACGTTATACGTTATACGTTATACGTTATACGTTATACGTTATACGTTATACGTTATACGTTATACGTTATACGTTATACGTTATACGTTATACGTTATACGTTATACGTTATACGTTATACGTTATACGTTATACGTTATACGTTATACGTTATACGTTATACGTTATACGTTATACGTTATACGTTATACGTTATACGTTATACGTTATACGTTATACGTTATACGTTATACGTTATACGTTATACGTTATACGTTATACGTTATACGTTATACGTTATACGTTATACGTTATACGTTATACGTTATACGTTATACGTTATACGTTATTCAGCATAAGTTCTAGGATATGCGTTATACATTATATGTTATACATTATACGTTATACGTTATACGTTATACGTTGTACGTTATTCGGTATACGTTATACGTCATACGTTATACGTTATTCAGCATAAGTTCTAGGATATGCGTTATACATTATATGTTATACGTTAAACGTTATACGTTATACGTTATACGTTGTACGTTATACGGTATACGTTATACGTTATACGTTATACGTTATACGTTATACGTTATACGTTATACGTTATACGTTATACGTTAAACGTTATACTTTATACGGTACACGTTATACGTTATACATTATACGTTATACGGTATACGTTCTAGGTTATGCCTTATAAGTTATACGTTATACGTTATACGTTATACGTTATACGTTATACGTTATACGTTATACGATATACGTTATACGTTATACGTTATACGTTATACGTTATACGTTATACGTTATACGTTATACGTTATACGTTATACGTTATACGTTATACGTTATACGTTATACGTTATACGTTATACGTTATACGTTATACGTTATACGTTATACGTTATACGTTATACGTTATACGTTATACGTTATACGTTATACGTTATACGTTATACGTTATACGTTATACGTTATACGTTATACGTTATACGTTATACGTTATACGTTATACGTTATACGTTATACGTTATACGTTATACGTTATACGTTATACGTTATACGTTATACGTTATACGTTATACGTTATACGTTATACGTTATACGTTATACGTTCTACGTTATACGTTGTACGTTATACGTTGTACGTTATACGTTGTACGTTATACGTTGTACGTTATACGTTGTACGTTATACGTTGTACGTTATACGTTGTACGTTATACGTTGTACGTTATACGTTATACGTTATACGTTATACGTTATACGTTATACGTTATACGTTATACGTTATACGTTATACGTTATACGCTTTACGATACACGTTATACGTTATACGTTATACGTTATACGTTATACGTTATACGCTTTACGATACACGTTATACGTTATACGTTATACGTTATACGTTATACGTTATACGTTATACGTTATACGTTATACGTTATACGTTATACGTTATACGTTATACGTTATACGTTATACGTTATACGTTATACGTTATACGTTATACGTTATACGTTATACGTTATACGTTATACGTTATACGTTATACGTTATACGTTATACGTTATACGTTATACGTTATACGTTATACGTTATACGTTATACGTTATACGTTATACGTTATACGTTATACGTTATACGTTATACGTTATACGTTATACGTTATACGTTATACGTTATACGTTATACGTTATACGTTATACGTTATACGTTATACGTTATACGTTATACGTTATACGTTATACGTTATACGTTATACGTTATACGTTATACGTTATACGTTATACGTTATACGTTATACGTTATACGTTATAAGTTATACGTTATATGTTATACGTTATACGTTATACGTTATACGTTATACGTTATTCAGCATAAGTTCTAGGATATGCGTTATACATTATATGTTACACATTATACGTTATACGTTATACGTTATACGTTGTACGTTATTCGGTATACGTTATACGTCATACGTTATACGTTATTCAGCATAAGTTCTGGGATATGCGTTATACATTATATGTTATACGTTAAACGTTATACGTTATACGTTATACGTTGTACGTTATACGGTATACGTTATACGTTATACGTTATACGTCATACGTTATACGTTATACGTTATACGTTAAACGTTATACTTTATACGGTACACGTTATACGTTATACGTTATACGTTATACGTTATACGTTATACGTTATACGTTATACGTTATACGTTATACGTTATACGTTATACGTTATACGTTATACGTTATACGTTATACGTTATACGTTATACGTTATACGTTATACGTTATACGTTATACGTTATACGTTATACGTTATACGTTATACGTTATACGTTATACGTTATACGTTATACGTTATACGTTATACGTTATACGTTATACGTTATACGTTATACGTTATACGTTATACGTTATACGTTATACGTTATACGTTATACGTTATACGTTATACGTTATACGTTATACGTTATACGTTATACGTTATACGTTATACGTTATACGTTATACGTTATACGTTATACGTTATACGTTATACGTTATACGTTATACGTTATACGTTATACGTTATACGTTATACGTTATACGTTATACGTTATACGTTATACGTTATACGTTATACGTTATACGTTATACGTTATACGTTATACGTTATACGTTATACGTTATACGTTATACGTTATACGTTATACGTTATACGTTATACGTTATACGTTATACGTTATACGTTATACGTTATACGTTATACGTTATACGTTATACGTTATACGTTATACGTTATACGTTATACGTTATACGTTATACGTTATACGTTATACGTTATACGTTATACGTTATACGTTATACGTTATACGTTATACGTTATACGTTATACGTTATACGTTCTACGTTATACGTTATACGTTATACGTTATACGTTATACGTTATACGTTATACGTTATACGTTATACGTTATACGTTATACGTTATACGTTATACGTTATACGTTATACGTTATACGTTATACGTTATACGTTATACGTTATAAATTATACGTTATACGTTATACGTTATACGTTATACGTTATACGTTATACGTTATACGTTATACGTTATACGTTATACGTTATACGTTATTCGTTATACGTTATACGTTATACGTTATACGTTATACGTTATACGTTATACGTTATACGTTATACGTTATACGTTATACGTTATACGTTATACGTTATACGTTATACGTTATACGTTATACGTTATACGTTATACGTTATACGTTATACGTTATACGTTATACGTTATACGTTATACGTTATACGTTATACGTTATACGTTATACGTTATACGTTATACGTTATACGTTATACGTTATACGTTATACGTTATACGTTATACGTTATACGTTATACGTTATACGTTATACGTTATACGTTATACGTTATACGTTATACGTTATTCAGCATAAGTTCTAGGATATGTGTTATACATTATATGTTATACGTTATACGTTATACGTTATACGTTATACGTTATACGTTATACGTTATACGTTATACGTTATACGTTATACGTTATACGTTATACGTTATACGTTATACGTTATACGTTATACGTTATACGTTATACGTTATACGTTATACGTTATACGTTATTCGTTATACGTTATACGTTATACGTTATACGTTATACGTTATACGTTATACGTTATACGTTATACGTTATACGTTATACGTTATACGTTATACGTTATACGTTATACGTTATACGTTATACGTTATACGTTATACGTTATACGTTATACGTTATACGTTATACGTTATACGTTATACGTTATACGTTATACGTTATACGTTATACGTTATACGTTATACGTTATACGTTATACGTTATACGTTATACGTTATACGTTATACGTTATACGTTATACGTTATACGTTATACGTTATACGTTATACGTTATACGTTATACGTTATACGTTATACGTTATACGTTATACGTTATACGTTATACGTTATACGTTATACGTTATACGTTATACGTTATACGTTATACGTTATACGTTATACGTTATACGTTATACGTTATACGTTATACGTTATACGTTATACGTTATACGTTATACGTTATACGTTATACGTTATACGTTATACGTTATACGTTATACGTTATACGTTATACGTTATACGTTATACGTTATACGTTATACGTTATACGTTATACGTTATACGTTATACGTTATACGTTATACGTTATACGTTATACGTTATACGTTATACGTTATACGTTATACGTTATACGTTATACGTTATACGTTATACGTTATACGTTATACGTTATACGTTATACGTTATACGTTATACGTTATACGTTATACGTTATACGTTATACGTTATACGTTATACGTTATACGTTATACGTTATACGTTATACGTTATACGTTATACGTTATACGTTATACGTTATACGTTATACGTTATACGTTATACGTTATTCAGCATAAGTTCTAGGATATGCGTTATACATTATATGTTATACATTATACGTTATACGTTATACGTTATACGTTATACGTTGTACGTTATTCGGTATACGTTATACGTCATACGTTATACGTTATTCAGCATAAGTTCTAGGATATGCGTTATACATTATATGTTATACGTTATACGTTATACGTTATACGTTATACGTTATACGTTATACGTTATACGTTATACGTTAAACGTTATACTTTATACGGTACACGTTATACGTTATACATTATACGTTATACGGTATACGTTCTAGGTTATGCCTTATAAGTTATACGTTATACGTTATACGTTATACGTTATACGTTATACGTTATACGTTATACGTTATACGTTATACGTTATACGTTATACGTTATACGTTATACGTTATACGTTATACGTTATACGTTATACGTTATACGTTATACGTTATACGTTATACGTTATACGTTATACGTTATACGTTATACGTTATACGTTATACGTTATACGTTATACGTTATACGTTATACGTTATACGTTATACGTTATACGTTATACGTTATACGTTATACGTTATACGTTATACGTTATACGTTATACGTTATACGTTATACGTTATACGTTATACGTTATACGTTATACGTTATACGTTATACGTTATACGTTATACGTTATACGTTATACGTTATACGTTATACGTTATACGTTATACGTTATACGTTATACGTTATACGTTATACGTTATACGTTATACGTTATACGTTATACGTTATACGTTATACGTTATACGTTATACGTTATACGTTATACGTTATACGTTATACGTTATTCAGCATAAGTTCTAGGATATGTGTTATACATTATATGTTATACGTTATACGTTATACGTTTGACGTTATACGTTATACGTTATACGTTATACGTTATACGTTATACGTTATACGTTATACGTTATACGTTATACGTTATACGTTATACGTTATACGTTATACGTTATACGTTATACGTTATACGTTATACGTTATACGTTATACGTTATACGTTATACGTTATACGTTATACGTTATACGTTATACGTTATACGTTATACGTTATACGTTATACGTTATAAGTTATACGTTATACGTTATACGTTATACGTTATACGTTATACGTTATACGTTATTCAGCATAAGTTCTAGGATATGCGTTATACATTATATGTTACACATTATACGTTATACGTTATACGTTATACGTTGTACGTTATTCGGTATACGTTATACGTCATACGTTATACGTTATTCAGCATAAGTTCTAGGATATGCGTTATACATTATATGTTATACGTTAAACGTTATACGTTATACGTTATACGTTGTACGTTATACGGTATACGTTATACGTTATACGTTATACGTCATACGTTATACGTTATACGTTATACGTTAAACGTTATACTTTATACGGTACACGTTATACGTTATACGTTATACGTTATACGTTATACGTTATACGTTATACGTTATACGTTATACGTTATGCGTTATACGTTATACGTTATACGTTATACGTTATGCGTTATACGTTATACGTTATACGTTATACGTTATACGTTATGCGTTATACGTTATGCGTTATACGTTATACGTTATGCGTTATACGTTATACGTTATGCGTTATACGTTATGCGTTATACGTTATGCGTTATACGTTATGCGTTATACGTTATGCGTTATGCGTTATGCGTTATACGTTATGCGTTATGCGTTATGCGTTATACGTTACACGTTATGCGTTATGCGTTATGCGTTATACGTTATGCGTTATACGTTATGCGTTATGCGTTATACGTTACACGTTATACGTTATACGTTATGCGTTATGCGTTATACGTTACACGTTATACGTTATACGTTATGCGTTATGCGTTATACGTTACACGTTATACGTTATACGTTATGCGTTACGCGTTATACGTTATACGTTATACGTTATACGTTATACGTTATACGTTATACGTTATACGTTATACGTTATACGTTATACGTTATACGTTATACGTTATACGTTATACGTTATACGTTATACGTTATACGTTATACGTTATACGTTATACGTTATACGTTATACGTTATACGTTATACGTTATACGTTATACGTTATACGTTATACGTTATACGTTATACGTTATACGTTATACGTTATACGTTATACGTTATACGTTATACGTTATACGTTATACGTTATACGTTATACGTTATACGTTATACGTTATACGTTATACGTTATACGTTATACGTTATACGTTATACGTTATACGTTATACGTTATACGTTATACGTTATACGTTATACGTTATACGTTATACGTTATACGTTATACGTTATACGTTATACGTTATACGTTATACGTTATACGTTATACGTTATACGTTATACGTTATACGTTATACGTTATACGTTATACGTTATACGTTATACGTTATACGTTATACGTTATACGTTATACGTTATACGTTATACGTTATACGTTATACGTTATACGTTATACGTTATACGTTATACGTTATACGTTATACGTTATACGTTATACGTTATACGTTGTACGTTATACGTTGTACGTTATACGTTGTACGTTATACGTTGTACGTTATACGTTGTACGTTATACGTTGTACGTTATACGTTGTACGTTATACGTTGTACGTTGTACGTTGTACGTTATACGTTATACGTTGTACGTTATACGTTGTACGTTATACGTTGTACGTTATACGTTGTACGTTATACGTTATACGTTATACGTTCTACGTTGTACGTTATACGTTATACGTTATACGTTATACGTTATACGTTATACGTTCTACGTTATACGTTGTACGTTATACGTTGTACGTTATACGTTATACGTTATACGTTATACGTTATACGTTATACGTTATACGTTATACGTTATACGTTATACGTTATACGTTATACGTTATACGTTATACGTTATACGTTATACGTTATACGTTATACGTTATACGTTATACGTTATACGTTATACGTTATACGTTATACGTTATACGTTATACGTTATACGTTATACGTTATACGTTATACGTTATACGTTATACGTTATACGTTATACGTTATACGTTATACGTTATACGTTATACGTTATACGTTATACGTTATACGTTATACGTTATACGTTATACGTTATACGTTATACGTTATACGTTATACGTTATACGTTATACGTTATACGTTATACGTTATACGTTATACGTTATACGTTATACGTTATACGTTATACGTTATACGTTATACGTTATACGTTATACGTTATACGTTATACGTTATACGTTATACGTTATACGTTATACGTTATACGTTATACGTTATACGTTATACGTTATACGTTATACGTTATACGTTATACGTTATACGTTATACGTTATACGTTATACGTTATACGTTATACGTTATACGTTATACGTTATACGTTATACGTTATACGTTATACGTTATACGTTATACGTTATACGTTATACGTTATACGTTGTACGTTATACGTTGTACGTTATACGTTGTACGTTATACGTTATACGTTGTACGTTATACGTTGTACGTTATACGTTGTACGTTATACGTTGTACGTTATACGTTGTACGTTATACGTTGTACGTTATACGTTGTACGTTATACGTTGTACGTTATACGTTATACGTTATACGTTATACGTTATACGTTATACGTT
The DNA here is from genome assembly GCF_051014685.1 of Ptiloglossa arizonensis. NCBI lineage: Eukaryota > Metazoa > Arthropoda > Insecta > Hymenoptera > Colletidae > Ptiloglossa > Ptiloglossa arizonensis. The sequence goes on from NW_027479717.1 coordinate 8,684, forward strand.
ATACGTTCTACGTTATACGTTGTACGTTATACGTTGTACGTTCTACGTTATACGTTATACGTTATACGTTATACGTTATACGTTATACGTTATACGTTATACGTTATACGTTATACGTTATACGTTATACGTTATACGTTATACGTTATACGTTATACGTTATACGTTATACGTTATACGTTATACGTTATACGTTATACGTTATACGTTATACGTTATACGTTATACGTTATACGTTATACGTTATACGTTATACGTTATACGTTATACGTTATACGTTATACGTTATACGTTATACGTTATACGTTATACGTTATACGTTATACGTTATACGTTATACGTTATACGTTATACGTTATACGTTATACGTTATACGTTATACGTTATACGTTATACGTTATACGTTATACGTTATACGTTATACGTTATACGTTATACGTTATACGTTATACGTTATACGTTATACGTTATTCAGCATAAGTTCTAGGATATGCGTTATACATTATATGTTATACATTATACGTTATACGTTATACGTTATACGTTGTACGTTATTCGGTATACGTTATACGTCATACGTTATACGTTATTCAGCATAAGTTCTAGGATATGCGTTATACATTATATGTTATACGTTAAACGTTATACGTTATACGTTATACGTTGTACGTTATACGGTATACGTTATACGTTATACGTTATACGTTATACGTTATACGTTATACGTTATACGTTATACGTTATACGTTAAACGTTATACTTTATACGGTACACGTTATACGTTATACATTATACGTTATACGGTATACGTTCTAGGTTATGCCTTATAAGTTATACGTTATACGTTATACGTTATACGTTATACGTTATACGTTATACGTTATACGTTATACGTTATACGTTATACGTTATACGTTATACGTTATACGTTATACGTTATACGTTATACGTTATACGTTATACGTTATACGTTATACGTTATACGTTATACGTTATACGTTATACGTTATACGTTATACGTTATACGTTATACGTTATACGTTATACGTTATACGTTATACGTTATACGTTATACGTTATACGTTATACGTTATACGTTATACGTTATACGTTATACGTTATACGTTATACGTTATACGTTATACGTTATACGTTATACGTTATACGTTATACGTTATACGTTATTCAGCATAAGTTCTAGGATATGCGTTATACATTATATGTTATACGTTAAACGTTATACGTTATACGTTATACGTTGTACGTTATACGGTATACGTTATACGTTATGCGTTATGCGTTATACGTTACACGTTATACGTTATACGTTATGCGTTATGCGTTATACGTTACACGTTATGCGTTATACGTTATACGTTATACGTTATACGTTATGCGTTATGCGTTATACGTTACACGTTATACGTTATACGTTATACGTTATGCGTTATACGTTACACGTTATACGTTATACGTTATACGTTATACGTTACGCGTTATACGTTATACGTTATACGTTATACGTTACGCGTTATACGTTATACGTTATACGTTATACGTTACGCGTTATACGTTATACGTTATACGTTATACGTTACGCGTTATACGTTATACGTTATACGTTATACGTTACGCGTTATACGTTATACGTTATACGTTATACGTTACGCGTTATACGTTATACGTTATACGTTATACGTTACGCGTTATACGTTATACGTTATACGTTATACGTTACGCGTTATACGTTATACGTTATACGTTATACGTTATACGTTATACGTTATACGTTATACGTTGTACGTTACACGTTATACGTTATACGTTATACGTTATACGTTACACGTTGTACGTTACACGTTATACGTTATACGTTATACGTTGTACGTTACACGTTATACGTTATACGTTATACGTTGTACGTTACACGTTATACGTTATACGTTATACGTTACACGTTATACGTTATACGTTATACGTTACACGTTATACGTTATACGTTATACGTTATACGTTATACGTTATACGTTATACGTTACACGTTGTACGTTACACGTTATACGTTATACGTTATACGTTGTACGTTACACGTTATACGTTATACGTTATACGTTGTACGTTACACGTTATACGTTATACGTTATACGTTACACGTTATACGTTATACGTTATACGTTACACGTTATACGTTATACGTTATACGTTACACGTTATACGTTATACGTTATACGTTATACGTTATACGTTATACGTTATACGTTATACGTTATACGTTATACGTTATACGTTATACGTTATACGTTATACGTTATACGTTATACGTTATACGTTACGCGTTATACGTTATACGTTATACGTTATACGTTACGCGTTATACGTTATACGTTATACGTTATACGTTACGCGTTATACGTTATACGTTATACGTTATACGTTACGCGTTATACGTTATACGTTATACGTTATACGTTACGCGTTATACGTTATACGTTATACGTTATACGTTATACGTTATACGTTATACGTTATACGTTGTACGTTACACGTTATACGTTATACGTTATACGTTATACGTTACACGTTGTACGTTACACGTTATACGTTATACGTTATACGTTGTACGTTACACGTTATACGTTATACGTTATACGTTGTACGTTACACGTTATACGTTATACGTTATACGTTACACGTTATACGTTATACGTTATACGTTACACGTTATACGTTATACGTTATACGTTACACGTTATACGTTATACGTTATACGTTATACGTTATACGTTATACGTTATACGTTATACGTTATACGTTATACGTTATACGTTATACGTTATACGTTATACGTTATACGTTATACGTTATACGTTTTTTTTTTTTTTTTTTTTATTAACGTGGGGGAAATCTTCGAAAGACCCCCCCGCCGCCTGGGGAGGGGCGGGGGGAGTGTGGGATTCCCCGCGCCCGGAAGGAAACCCATCGGGCGCGGGACCTACCCACTAAAACCCACCACGGTGGCCATCCTCGCACTATGCAGGGGGAGCACCTGGGACCGAAGACATCATAACATCAGGTGCTCCCCCGTGCAGGGCTCTCGCGCCCGTGTCCTCCCGTTCCAGGGAAGGGAGGGGGTACTTCACCCTCCCTTCCCTGTTTTCTCCTCGGCGCTCTGGCGCCCGACGTCGGAGCAGGGCCACACTGCTCCGACGTCCCACTCCCGGGGGCCGCCCGAGGGCGGCCGCGAGTCCCACACTCGCGACCGCCCACGGCCCCCATAGCCGCGCCGGAGGCACGGCCCTGGGACCGTGCCGTCGGCGCGGCCGCACCCCGGCTCGTACGCTCCCGAGGGCGGCTCTGGCCTCTCCGCCCTCGAGAGCGTCGCCGTCCCTTATTCCTCTCACCCCTCAGACGACGGGCGGTGGCACGAGCCTCAAGGGCTACGCACCCCCGCCCGCCGCTCTCAGGGTGGCCTCCCCAGCCCTTCCGGAGGCCCACCCGCCCCCGGCCTCGGACGAGGCCTCGCTCGCGGTCTCCCGCTCTCGCGAATGCGGCTCGCGGCCTCCTTCCGCGAGATTACCTCCTCGCAGAAGGAGGCCACGGCCCGCCACTTCGTCTCGCTGCCGAGCATGGCCTGTACCACGCCCGGCAGCGATAGGTCCGCCCCAATCACGGCCGTGAGGACACGGCGCTCCACCCCCCAGGCCGGACACACCTCGAGGGTGTGTTGCGCCGTGTCCTCGTCCGCTGGACAGTGCCAGCAGCGCGCCGCCTCTTCCACACCGATCCGGCACAGGTACTGACCGAAGCATCCGTGCCCGGACAGCACCTGCACCAACCGGTAGGTGAGTGAGCCGAAGCGCCTACCCAGCCACTCAAACAGGACCGGCCGGATAGCCCGGACAGTCCTCTGGCCGAACAACGGCTCGGCCAGCCGCTGCTGCCAAAGCTGCAGCATGGACTCCCGGGCCTGGCGCCTCAGGGCCTCCACCTCGCAGCCCGCCAGGACCACCCCATCCTCGCGGGCGCGCATGCGGCCCTCGTAGAAAGCCGCATGCGCGCCCGCGATCAAGTCCGCCGGGGGTAGCCCTGACAGGACGCTCGCCGCCTCATACGAAACGGTCCGGTACCCCCGGGCGATCCGCAGTGCAAGCCGCCTTTGAACCCGGCGCAGCAATACCTTGCTGCGCCGGGAGGCGGCCAGGTCGCCCGCCCAAACGGGGGCCCCGTATAGGGCCACCGAGTGGACCATTCCCGCGTAGAGGCGGCGAACCCGGTCACTCGGGCCCCGCAGGTTGGGGAGGATACGGCCCAAAGCGCCAACTATCCTCTCCAACCGCGGGGCCAGGGCCCGGAAATGGCCCTCGAAGCGCCAGTGGCTGTCGAGGTGAAGTCCCAGATATTTCATCTGAGACCTCACCTCGACGTCTGTCTCACCCACCCGGATCAGGGGGGGAGGCGGCTCTCCCCGGGGTCTATACATCCCGAGTACCTCGGTTTTGTGGAGAGCCACCTCCAAACCGATCCCCCTGATCCGGGAGACGACGCGCCGGACACCGTCCTCGGCGGCCCGAACAGCCCCCCTCCAGTCCCCCCCGACGGCCAACAACAAGGTGTCGTCCGCGTAACATGTCAGACTGACGCCGTCGGGGAGGTCTTCGGCCCGCAGGACGGTGTCGTACCCGAGGTTCCACAGCAGGGGTCCTAACACCGACCCCTGCGGAACCCCGGAGTACACCGCTCTCCTCTCCGTCCCGCACCGGCCCGGATACTCGATCCACCTGTCGCGGAGGTAGTCCTCGACGACTGCCCTAAGGTAGGCGGGGACTCGATGTTCCTCAAGCCCCCGCCTAATCGCCGCCCAGGGTAGGGTGTTAAACGCATTGGCGATGTCCAAGGACACCGCCAATGCCACCCCACCCCGGGAGACCGCCGAGGCCGAGAGGGACCGGACGCGTCGAATCGCGTCGATCGTCGACCGGCCCTCCCGGAACCCGAACTGGCACTCCGCCAGCCCGGGCCCACCCCGCGACAGGTGCCCGACGATGCGGGCCGCCACGACTCTTTCTAGGAGCTTGCCCACATCGTCGAGCAGGCAAATCGGCCGGTACGCTGACGGAGAGTCCGCGGGCCTACCCTCTTTCCGGAGGAGGACCATTCGGGCCACCTTCCATGCGGAGGGGAATCGCCCGGCCTCCAGGCAGCGGTCGAATAGCTCCCGGAGGCCGTCACCCAGGACGTCCGCGGCCAAGACCAAGACTCGGCCGGGCACTCCCGAAGGACCCGGGGCAGTATCCTTCGCCCCGAGTCTTCGGATGGCCGCGGCTAGCTCCCCAGCCGAGACCCCCAGCTCCGCGGACCAGGTGGTCGGGTCCGCAGAGGGACGTGGCCCGCTCTCCCCCACGATCGGGAAGAGCGTGTCGACCACGTCCCTCAAGAGCTGGGGGTCGAGACCCTCGGTGATCGGGGGCGCCCATGGCCGGAGTTTATTCAGAACCATCCGGTATGGGCGCCCCCATGGATCCCGCTCGAGGGTCTCAAGGAGCTCCTTCCAGCTCTGGGCCTTGGCCCGTTTGATGGCGACCTGCAGAGCCCTCTTTCCCGCGCGATAGGACTCGTACAGTTCCGCCGCCCTAGCCCGCGCGCCGTCGTCGCCGTTCCGTCCGGCCCGACGACGCGCGCGGGTGTACTGGCGTCGGGCCCGGACGCATGCTGTCCGCAATTCCCCGATTTCGCCCGACCACCAGTACACCGCCCGACGAGGAGACCGCGGCCCGGCCCGGGGCATCGCCGCGTCGCAAATGCGCGCGACGGCGCTCCCGAGCCGAGCCACGGCCCCCTCCAGGTCGGGCAGCCTGGTCTCCCGTCGAGGCCAGGTTTCGGCCAGAGCGGCCGCCACCAGGACGTCCATACGTTATACGTTATACGTTATACGTTATACGTTATACGTTATACGTTATACGTTATACGTTATACGTTATACGTTATACGTTATACGTTATACGTTATACGTTATACGTTATACGTTATACGTTATACGTTATACGTTATACGTTATACGTTATACGTTATACGTTATACGTTATACGTTATACGTTATACGTTATACGTTATACGTTATACGTTATACGTTATACGTTATACGTTATACGTTATACGTTATACGTTATACGTTATACGTTATACGTTATACGTTATACGTTATACGTTATACGTTATACGTTATACGTTATACGTTATACGTTATACGTTATACGTTATACGTTATACGTTATACGTTATACGTTATACGTTATACGTTACACGTTATACGTTATACGTTATACGTTATACGTTATACGTTACACGTTATACGTTATACGTTACACGTTATACGTTATACGTTATGCGTTATACGTTATGCGTTACACGTTATGCGTTATACGTTATGCGTTATACGTTATGCGTTATACGTTATGCGTTATACGTTATGCGTTATACGTTATGCGTTATACGTTATGCGTTATACGTTATGCGTTATACGTTATGCGTTATACGTTATGCGTTATACGTTATGCGTTATACGTTATGCGTTATACGTTATGCGTTATACGTTATGCGTTATACGTTATGCGTTATACGTTATGCGTTATACGTTATGCGTTATACGTTATGCGTTATGCGTTATGCGTTATACGTTATGCGTTATACGTTATACGTTATACGTTATACGTTATACGTTATACGTTATACGTTATACGTTATACGTTATACGTTATACGTTATACGTTATACGTTATACGTTATACGTTATACGTTATACGTTATACGTCACACGTTATACGTTACACTTTATACGTTATACGTTATACGTTATACGTTATACGTCACACGTTATATGTTATACTTTATACGTTATACGTTATACGTTATACGTTATACGTTATTTGTTATAGGTTATACGTTATACGTTATACGTTATACGTTATACGTTATACGTTATACGTTATACGTTATACGTTATACGTTATACGTTATACGTTATACGTTATACGTTATACGTTATACGTTATACGTTATACGTTATACGTTATACGTTATACGTTATACGTTATACGTTATACGTTATACGTTATACGTTATACGTCACACGTTATATGTTATACTTTATACGATATACGTTATACGTTATACGTTATAGGTTATACGTTATACGTTATACGTTATACGTTATACGTTATACGTTATACGTTATACGTTATACGTTATACGTTATACGTTATACGTTATACGTTATACGTTATACGTTATACGTTATACGTTATACGTTATACGTTATAAGTTATACGTTATACGTTATACGTTATACGTTATAAGTTATACGTTATACGTTATACGTTATACGTTATACGTTATACGTTATACGTTATAAGTTATACGTTATACGTTATACGTTATACGTTATACGTTATAAGTTATACGTTATACGTTATACGTTATACGTTATACGTTATACGTTATACGTTATACGTTATACGTTATACGTTATACGTTATACGTTATACGTTATACGTTATACGTTATACGTTATACGTTATACGTTATACGTTATACGTTATCCGTTATACGTTATACGTTATACGTTATACGTTATACGTTATACGTTATACGTTATACGTTATACGTTATACGTTATACGTTATACGTTATACGTTATACGTTATACGTTATACGTTATACGTTATACGTTATACGTTATACGTTATACGTTATACGTTATACGTTATACGTTATACGTTATACGTTATACGTTATACGTTATACGTTATACGTTATACGTTATACGTTATACGTTAGACGTTATACGTTATACGTTATACGTTATACGTTATACGTTATACGTTATACGTTATACGTTATACGTTATACGTTATACGTTATACGTTATACGTTATACGTCACACGTTATACGTTACACTTTATACGATATACGTTATACGTTATACGTTATACGTTATACGTTATTTGTTATAGGTTATACGTTATACGTTATACGTTATACGTTATACGTTATACGTTATACGTTATACGTTATACGTTATACGTTATACTTTATACGTTATACGTTATACGTTATACTTTATACGATATACGTTATACGTTATACGTTATACGTCACACGTTATACGTTATACGTTATACGTTATACGTTATACGTTATACGTTATACGTTACACTTTATACGATATACGTTATACGTTATACGTTATACGTTATACGTTATTTGTTATAGGTTATACGTTATACGTTATACGTTATACGTTATACGTTATACGTTATACGTTATACGTTATACGTTATACGTTATACTTTATACGTTATACGTTATACGTTATACTTTATACGATATACGTTTTACGTTATACGTTATACGTCACACGTTATACGTTATACGTTATACGTTATACGTTATACTTTATACGATATACGTTATACGTTATACGTTATACGTCACACGTTATACGTTATACGTTATACGTTATACGTTATACGTTATACGTTATACGTTATACGTTATACGTTATACGTTATACGTTATACGTTATACGTTATACGTTATACGTTATACGTTATACGTTATACGGCATAAGTTCGAGGATATGCGGTATACATTATATGTTATACTTTATACGTTATACGTTGTACGTTATACGTTATACGTTATACGTCACACGTTATACGTTATACTTTATACGATATACGTTACACGTTATACGTTATACGTTATACGTTATTTGTTATACGTTATACGTTATACGTTATACGTTATACGTTATACGTTATACGTTATACGTTATACGTTATACGTTATACGTTACACGTTATACGTTACACGTTATACGTTATACGTTATACGTTATACGTTATACGTTATACGTTATACGTTATACGTTATACGTCACACGTTATATGTTATACTTTATACGTTATACGTTATACGTTATACGTTATACGTTATTTGTTATAGGTTATACGTTATACGTTATACGTTATACGTTATACATTATACGTTATACGTTATACGTTATACGTTATACGTTATACGTTATACGTTATACGTTATACGTTATACGTTATACGTTATACGTTATACGTTATACGTTATACGTTATACGTTATACGTTATACGTTATACGTTATACGTTATACGTTATACGTCACACGTTATATGTTATACTTTATACGATATACGTTATACGTTATACGTTATACGTTATGCGTTATACGTTATGCGTTATACGTTATGCGTTATACGTTATACGTTATACGTTATACGTTATACGTTATACGTTATACGTTATACGTTATACGTTATACGTTATACGTTATACGTTATACGTTATACGTTATACGTTATACGTTATACGTTATACGTTATATGTTATACTTTATACGATATACGTTATACGTTATACGTTATACGTTATACGTTATACGTTATTTGTTATAGGTTATACGTTATACGTTATACGTTATACGTTATACGTTATACGTTATACGTTATACGTTATACGTTATACGTTATACGTTATACGTTATACGTTATACGTTATACGTTATACGTTATACGTCACACGTTATACGTTGCACTTTATACGATATACGTTAAACGTTATACGTTATACGTTATACGTTATTTGTTATAGCTTATACGTTATACGTTATACGTTATACGTTATACGTTATACGTTATACGTTATTCGTTATACGTTATACGTTATAGGTTATACGTTATACGTTATACGTTATACGTTATACGTTATACGTTATACGTTATACGTTATACGTTATACGTTATACGTTATACGTTATACGTTATACGTTATAAGTTTTACGTTATACGTTACACGTTATACGTTATACGTTATAAGTTATACGTTATACGTTATACGTTATACGTTATACGTTATACGTTATACGTTATACGTTATACGTTATACGTTATACGTTATACGTTATACGTTATACGTTATACGTTATACGTTATACGTTATCCGTTATACGTTATACGTTATACGTTATACGTTATACGTTATACGTTATACGTTATACGTTATACGTTATACGTTATACGTTATACGTTATACGTTATACGTTATACGTTATACGTTATACGTTATACGTTATACGTTATACGTTATACGTTATACGTTATACGTTATACGTTATACGTTATACGTTATACGTTATACGTTATACGTTATACGTTATACGTTATACGTTATACGTTATACGTTATACGTTATACGTTATACGTTATACGTTATACGTTATACGTTATACGTTATACGTTATACGTTATACGTTATACGTCACACGTTATACGTTACACTTTATACGATATACGTTATACGTTATACGTTATACGTTATACGTTATTTGTTATAGGTTATACGTTATACGTTATACGTTATACGTTATACGTTATACGTTATACGTTATACGTTATACGTTATACGTTATACGTTATACGTTATACTTTATACGTTATACGTTATACGTTATACTTTATACGATATACGTTATACGTTATACGTTATACGTCACACGTTATACGTTATACGTTATACGTTATACGTTATACGTTATACGTTATACGTTATACGTTACACTTTATACGATATACGTTATACGTTATACGTTATACGTTATACGTTATTTGTTATAGGTTATACGTTATACGTTATACGTTATACGTTATACGTTATACGTTATACGTTATACGTTATACGTTATACTTTATACGTTATACGTTATACGTTATACTTTATACGATATACGTTATACGTTATACGTTATACGTCACACGTTATACGTTATACGTTATACGTTATACGTTATACTTTATACGATATACGTGATACGTTATACGTTATACGTCACACGTTATACGTTATACGTATACGTTATACGTTATACGTTATACGTTATACGTTATACGTTATACGTTATACGTTATACGTTATACGTTATACGTTATACGTTATACGTTATACGTTATACGTTATACGGCATAAGTTCTAGGATATGCGGTATACATTATATGTTATACTTTATACGTTATACGTTGTACGTTATACGTTATACGTTATACGTCACACGTTATACGTTATACTTTATACGATATACGTTACACGTTATACGTTATACGTTATACGTTATTTGTTATACGTTATACGTTATACGTTATACGTTATACGTTATACGTTATACGTTATACGTTATACGTTATAGGTTATACGTTATACGTTATACGTTATACGTTATGCGTTATACGTTATACGTCATACGTTATACGTCATACGTTATACGTTATACGTTATACGTTATACGTTATACGTTATACGTTATACGTTATACGTTATACGTTATACGTTATACATTATACGTTATACGTTATACGTTATACGTTATACGTTATACGTTATACGTTATACGTTATACGTTATACGTTATACGTTATACGTTATACGTTATACGTTATACGTTATACGTTATACGTTATACGTTATACGTTATACGTTATACGTTATACGTTATACGTTATACGTTATACGTTATACGTTATACGTTATACGTTATACGTTATACGTTATACGTTATACGTTATACGTTATACGTTATACGTTATACGTTATACGTTATACGTTATACGTTATACGTTATACGTTATACGTTATACGTTATACGTTATACGTTATACGTTATACGTTATACGTTATACGTTATACGTTATACGTTATACGTTATACGTTATACGTTATACGTTATACGTTATACGTTATACGTTATACGTTATACGTTATACGTTATACGTTATACGTTATACGTTATACGTTATACGTTATACGTTATACGTTATACGTTATACGTTATACGTTATACGTTATACGTTATACGTTATACGTTATACGTTATACGTTATACGTTATACGTTATACGTTATACGTTATACGTTATACGTTATACGTTATACGTTATACGTTATACGTTATACGTTATACGTTATACGTTATACGTTATACGTTATACGTTATACGTTATACGTTATACGTTATACGTTATACGTTATACGTTATACGTTATACGTTATACGTTATTCAGCATAAGTTCTAGGATATGTGTTATACATTATATGTTATACGTTATACGTTATACGTTATACGTTATACGTTGTACGTTATTCGGTATACGTTATACGTTATACGTTATACGTTATACGTTATACGTTATACGTTATACGTTATACGTTATACGTTATACGTTATACGTTATACGTTATACGTTATACGTTATACGTTATACGTTATACGTTATACGTTATACGTTATACGTTATACGTTATACGTTATACGTTATACGTTATACGTTATGCGTTATACGTTATACGTTATACGTTATACGTTATACGTTATGCGTTATACGTTATACGTTACACGTTATACGTTACACGTTATACGTTATACGTTATACGTTATACGTTATACGTTATACGTTATGCGTTATACGTTGTGCGTTATACGTTATGCGTTATACGTTATGCGTTATACGTTATGCGTTATACGTTATGCGTTATACGTTATGCGTTATACGTTATACGTTATACGTTATACGTTATACGTTATACGTTATACGTTATACGTTATACGTTACACGTTATACGTTACACGTTATACGTTACACGTTATACGTTACACGTTATACGTTACACGTTATACGTTATACGTTATACGTTATACGTTATACGTTATACGTTATACGTTATACGTTATACGTTATACGTTATACGTTATACGTTATACGTTATACGTTATACGTTATACGTTATACGTTATACGTTATACGTTATACGTTATACGTTATACGTTATACGTTATACGTCACACGTTATACGTTACACTTTATACGATATACGTTAAACGTTATACGTTATACGTTATACGTTATTTGTTATAGGTTATACGTTATACGTTATACGTTATACGTTATACGTTATACGTTATACGTTATACGTTATACGTTATACGTTATACTTTATACGTTATACGTTATACGTTATACTTTATACGATATACGTTATACGTTATACGTTATACGTCACACGTTATACGTTATACGTCATACGTTATACGTTATACGTTATACTTTATACGTTATACGTTATACGTTATACGTTATACGTTATACGTTATACGTTATACGTTATACGTTATACGTTATACGTTATACGTTATACGTTATACGTTATACGTTATACGTTATACGTTATACGTTATACGTTATACGTTATACGTTATACGTTATACGTTATACGTTATACGTCACACGTTATATGTTATACTTTATACGATATACGTTATACGTTATACGTTATACGTTATACGTTATACGTTATTTGTTATAGGTTATACGTTATACGTTATACGTTATACGTTATACGTTATACGTTATACGTTATACGTTATACGTTATACGTTATGCGTTATACGTTATGCGTTATACGTTATGCGTTATACGTTATGCGTTATGCGTTATACGTTATGCGTTATACGTTATACGTTATACGTTATGCGTTATACGTTATACGTTATACGTTATACGTTATACGTTATACGTTATACGTTATACGTTATACGTTATACGTTATACGTTATACGTTATACGTTATACGTTATACGTTATACGTTATACGTTATACGTTATACGTTATACGTTATACGTTATACGTTATACGTTTTACGTTATACGTTATACGTTATACGTTATACGTTATACGTTATACGTTATACGTTATACGTTATACGTTATACGTTATACGTTATACGTTATACGTTACACGTTATACGTTATACGTTATACGTTATACGTTATACGTTATACGTTATACGTTATACGTTATACGTTATACGTCACACGTTATATGTTATACTTTATACGTTATACGTTATACGTTATACGTTATACGTTATACGTTATTTGTTATAGGTTGTACGTTATACGTTATACGTTATACGTTATACATTATACGTTATACGTTATACGTTATACGTTATACGTTATACGTTATACGTTATACGTTATACGTTATACGTTATACGTTATACGTTATACGTTATACGTTATACGTTATACGTTATACGTTATACGTTATACGTTATACGTTATACGTTATACGTTATACGTTATACGTTATACGTTATACGTTATACGTTATACGTTATACGTTATACGTTATACGTTATACGTTATACGTTATACGTTATACGTTATACGTTATACGTTATACGTTATACGTTATACGTTATACGTTATACGTCACACGTTATATGTTATACTTTATACGATATACGTTATACGTTATACGTTATACGTTATACGTTATACGTTATACGTTATACGTTATACGTTATACGTTATACGTTATACGTTATGCGTTATACGTTATGCGTTATACGTTATGCGTTATACGTTATGCGTTATACGTTATACGTTATACGTTATACGTTATACGTTATACGTTATACGTTATACGTTATACGTTATACGTTATACGTTATACGTTATACGTTATACGTTATACGTTATACGTTATACGTTATACGTTATACGTTATACGTTATACGTTATACGTTATACGTTATACGTTATACGTTATACGTTATACGTTATACGTTATACGTTATACGTTATACGTTATACGTTATACGTTATACGTTATACGTTATACGTTATACGTTATACGTTATACGTTATACGTTATACGTTATACGTTATACGTTATACGTTATACGTTATACGTTATACGTTATACGTTATACGTTATACGTTATACGTTATACGTTATACGTTATACGTTATACGTTATACGTTATACGTTATACGTTATACGTTATACGTTATACGTTATACGTTATACGTTATACGTTATACGTTATACGTTATACGTTATACGTTATACGTTATACGTTATACGTTATACGTTATACGTTATACGTTATACGTTATACGTTATACGTTATACGTTATACGTTATACGTTATACGTTATACGTTATACGTTATACGTTATACGTTATACGTTATACGTTATACGTTATACGTTATTCAGCATAAGTTCTAGGATATGTGTTATACATTATATGTTATACGTTATACGTTATGCGTTATACGTTATACGTCATACGTTATTCGGTATACGTTATACGTTATACGTTATACGTTATACGTTATACGTTATACGTTATACGTTATACGTTATACGTTATACGTTATACATTATACGTTATACGTTATACGTTATACGTTATACGTTATACGTTATACGTTATACGTTATACGTTATACGTTATACGTTATACGTTATACGTTATACGTTATACGTTATACGTTATACGTTATACGTTATACGTTATACGTTATACGTTATACGTTATACGTTATACGTTATACGTTATACGTTATACGTTATACGTTATACGTTATACGTTATACGTTATACGTTATACGTTATACGTTATACGTTATACGTTATACGTTATACGTTATACGTTATACGTTATACGTTATACGTTATACGTTATACGTTATACGTTATACGTTATACGTTATACGTTATACGTTATACGTTATACGTTATACGTTATACGTTATACGTTATACGTTATACGTTATACGTTATACGTTATACGTTATACGTTATACGTTATACGTTATACGTTATACGTTATACGTTATACGTTATACGTTATACGTTATACGTTATACGTTATACGTTATACGTTATACGTTATACGTTATACGTTATACGTTATACGTTATACGTTATACGTTATACGTTATACGTTATACGTTATACGTTATACGTTATACGTTATACGTTATACGTTATACGTTATACGTTATACGTTATACGTTATACGTTATACGTTATACGTTATACGTTATTCAGCATAAGTTCTAGGATATGTGTTA
Organism: Ptiloglossa arizonensis; assembly: GCF_051014685.1. Classification (NCBI taxonomy): domain Eukaryota; kingdom Metazoa; phylum Arthropoda; class Insecta; order Hymenoptera; family Colletidae; genus Ptiloglossa; species Ptiloglossa arizonensis. The sequence continues at coordinate 24,691 of NW_027479717.1, forward strand.
TACATTATATGTTATACGTTATACGTTATACGTTATACGTTATACGTTGTACGTTATTCGGTATACGTTATACGTTATACGTTATACGTTATACGTTATACGTTATACGTTATACGTTATACGTTATACGTTATACGTTATACGTTATACGTTATACGTTATACGTTATACGTTATACGTTATACGTTATACGTTATACGTTATACGTTATACGTTATACGTTATACGTTATACGTTATACGTTATACGTTATTCAGCATAAGTTCTAGGATATGTGTTATACATTATATGTTATACGTTATACGTTATACGTTATACGTTATACGTTGTACGTTATTCGGTATACGTTATACGTTATACGTTATACGTTATACGTTATACGTTATACGTTATACGTTATACGTTATACGTTATACGTTATACGTTATACGTTATACGTTATACGTTATACGTTATACGTTATACGTTATACGTTATACGTTATACGTTATACGTTATACGTTATACGTTATACGTTATACGTTATGCGTTATACGTTATACGTTATACGTTATACGTTATACGTTATGCGTTATACGTTATACGTTACACGTTATACGTTACACGTTATACGTTATACGTTATACGTTATACGTTATACGTTATACGTTATGCGTTATACGTTGTGCGTTATACGTTATGCGTTATACGTTATGCGTTATACGTTATGCGTTATACGTTATGCGTTATACGTTATGCGTTATACGTTATACGTTATACGTTATACGTTATACGTTATACGTTATACGTTATACGTTATACGTTACACGTTATACGTTACACGTTATACGTTACACGTTATACGTTACACGTTATACGTTACACGTTATACGTTATACGTTATACGTTATACGTTATACGTTATACGTTATACGTTATACGTTATACGTTATACGTTATACGTTATACGTTATACGTTATACGTTATACGTTATACGTTATACGTTATACGTTATACGTTATACGTTATACGTTATACGTCACACGTTATACGTTACACTTTATACGATATACGTTAAACGTTATACGTTATACGTTATACGTTATTTGTTATAGGTTATACGTTATACGTTATACGTTATACGTTATACGTTATACGTTATACGTTATACGTTATACTTTATACGTTATACGTTATACGTTATACTTTATACGATATACGTTATACGTTATACGTTATACGTCACACGTTATACGTTATACGTCATACGTTATACGTTATACGTTATACTTTATACGTTATACGTTATACGTTATACGTTATACGTTATACGTTATACGTTATACGTTATACGTTATACGTTATACGTTATACGTTATACGTTATACGTTATACGTTATACGTTATACGTTATACGTTATACGTTATACGTTATACGTTATACGTTATACGTTATACGTTATACGTCACACGTTATATGTTATACTTTATACGATATACGTTATACGTTATACGTTATACGTTATACGTTATACGTTATTTGTTATAGGTTATACGTTATACGTTATACGTTATACGTTATACGTTATACGTTATACGTTATACGTTATACGTTATACGTTATGCGTTATACGTTATGCGTTATACGTTATGCGTTATACGTTATGCGTTATGCGTTATACGTTATGCGTTATACGTTATACGTTATACGTTATGCGTTATACGTTATACGTTATACGTTATACGTTATACGTTATACGTTATACGTTATACGTTATACGTTATACGTTATACGTTATACGTTATACGTTATACGTTATACGTTATACGTTATACGTTATACGTTATACGTTATACGTTATACGTTATACGTTATACGTTTTACGTTATACGTTATACGTTATACGTTATACGTTATACGTTATACGTTATACGTTATACGTTATACGTTATACGTTATACGTTATACGTTATACGTTACACGTTATACGTTATACGTTATACGTTATACGTTATACGTTATACGTTATACGTTATACGTTATACGTTATACGTTATACGTCACACGTTATATGTTATACTTTATACGTTATACGTTATACGTTATACGTTATACGTTATACGTTATTTGTTATAGGTTATACGTTATACGTTATACGTTATACGTTATACATTATACGTTATACGTTATACGTTATACGTTATACGTTATACGTTATACGTTATACGTTATACGTTATACGTTATACGTTATACGTTATACGTTATACGTTATACGTTATACGTTATACGTTATACGTTATACGTTATACGTTATACGTTATACGTTATACGTTATACGTTATACGTTATACGTTATACGTTATACGTTATACGTTATACGTTATACGTCACACGTTATATGTTATACTTTATACGATATACGTTATACGTTATACGTTATACGTTATACGTTATACGTTATACGTTATACGTTATACGTTATACGTTATACGTTATGCGTTATACGTTATGCGTTATACGTTATGCGTTATACGTTATGCGTTATACGTTATACGTTATACGTTATACGTTATACGTTATACGTTATACGTTATACGTTATACGTTATACGTTATACGTTATACGTTATACGTTATACGTTATACGTTATATGTTATACTTTATACGATATACGTTATACGTTATACGTTATACGTTATACGTTATACGTTATTTGTTATAGGTTATACGTTATACGTTATACGTTATACGTTATACGTTATACGTTATACGTTATACGTTATACGTTATACGTTATACGTTATACGTTATACGTTATACGTTATACGTTATACGTTATACGTTATACGTTATACGTTATACGTTATACGTTATGCGTTATACGTTATGCGTTATACGTTATGCGTTATACGTTATGCGTTATACGTTATGCGTTATACGTTATGCGTTATACGTTATACGTTATACGTTATACGTTATACGTTATACGTTATACGTTATACGTTATACGTTATACGTTATACGTTATACGTTATACGTTATACGTTATACGTTATACGTTATACGTTATACGTTATACGTTATACGTTATACGTTATACGTTATACGTTATACGTTATACGTTATACGTTATACGTTATACGTTATACGTTATACGTTATACGTTATACGTTATACGTTATACGTTATACGTTATACGTTATACGTTATACGTTATACGTTATACGTTATACGTTATACGTTATACGTCACACGTTATATGTTATACTTTATACGATATACGTTATACGTTATACGTTATACGTTATACGTCACACGTTATACGTTATACGTTATACGTTATACGTTATACGTTATACGTTATACGTTATACGTTATACGTTATACGTTATACGTTATACGTTATACGTTATACGTTATACGTTATACGTTATACGTTATACTTTATACGATATACGTTATACGTTATACGTTATACGTTATACGTTATACGTTATACGTTATACGTTATACGTTATACGTTATACGTTATACGTTATACGTTATACGTTATACGTTATACGTTATACGTTATACGTTATACGTTATACGTCACACGTTATATGTTATACTTTATACGTTATACGTTATACGTTATACGTCACACGTTATACGTTATACGTTATTTGTTATAGGTTATACGTTATACGTTATACGTTATACGTTATACGTTATACGTTATACGTTATACGTTATACGTTATACGTTATACGTTATACGTTATACGTTATACGTTATACGTTATACGTTATACGTTATACGTTATACGTCACACGTTATATGTTATACTTTATACGTTATACGTTATACGTTATACGTTATACGTTATACGTTATACGTTATACGTTATTTGTTATAGGTTATACGTTATACGTTATACGTTATACGTTATACGTTATACGTTATACGTTATACGTTATACGTTATACGTTATACGTTATACGTTATACGTTATACGTTATACGTTATACGTTATACGTTATACGTTATACGTTATACGTTATACGTTATACGTTATACGTTATACGTTATACGTTATACGTTATACGTTATACGTTATACGTTATACGTTATACGTTATACGTTATACGTTATACGTTATACGTTATTCAGCATAAGTTCTAGGATATGTGTTATACATTATATGTTATACGTTATACGTTATACGTTATACGTTATACGTTGTACGTTATACGGTATACGTTATACGTTATACGTTATACGTTATACGTTATACGTTATACGTTATACGTTATACGTTATACGTTATACGTTATACGTTATACGTTATACGTTATACGTTATACGTTATACGTTATACGTTATACGTTATACGTTATACGTTATACGTTATACGTTATACGTTATACGTTATACGGTGTACGTTATACGTTATACGTTATACGTTATACGTTATACGTCACACGTGATACGTTATACTTTATACGATATACGTTATACGTTATACGTTATACGTTATACGTCACACGTTATACGTTATACGTTATACGTTATACGTTATACGTTATACGTTATACGTTACACGTTATACGTTATACGTTATACGTTATACGTTATACGTTATACGTTATACGTTATACGTTATACGTCACACGTTATATGTTATACTTTATACGATATACGTTATACGTTATACGTTATAGGTTATACGTTATACGTTATTTGTTATAGGTTATACGTTATACGTTATACGTTATACGTTATACGTTATACGTTATACGTTATACGTTATACGTTATACGTTATACGTTATACGTTATACGTTATACGTTATGCGTTATACGTTATGCGTTATACGTTATGCGTTATACGTTATGCGTTATACGTTATGCGTTATATGTTATGCGTTATACGTTATGCGTTATACGTTATACGTTATACGTTATACGTTATACGTTATACGTTATACGTTATACGTTATACGTTATACGTTATACGTTATACGTTATACGTTATACGTTATACGTTATACGTTATACGTTATACGTTATACGTTATACGTTATACGTTATACGTTATACGTTATACGTTATACGTTATACGTTATACGTTATACGTTATACGTTATACGTTATACGTTATACGTTATACGTTATACGTTATACGTTATACGTTATACGTTATACGTTATACGTTATACGTTATACGTTATACGTTATACGTTATACGTTATACGTTATACGTTATACGTTATACGTTATACGTTATACGTTATACGTTATACGTCACACGTTATATGTTATACTTTATACGATATACGTTATACGTTATACGTTATACGTTATACGTTATACGTTATTTGTTATAGGTTATACGTTATACGTTATACGTTATACGTTATACGTTATACGTTATACGTTATACGTTATACGTTATACGTTATACGTTATACGTTATACGTTATACGTTATACGTTATACGTTATTCAGCATAAGTTCTAGGATATGTGTTATACATTATATGTTATACGTTATACGTTATACGTTATACGTTATACGTTGTACGTTATACGGTATACGTTATACGTTATACGTTATACGTTATACGTTATACGTTATACGTTATACGTTATACGTTATACGTTATACGTTATACGTTATACGGTGTACGTTATACGTTATACGTTATACGTTATACGTTATACGTTATACGTTATACGGTGTACGTTATACGTTATACGTTATACGTTATACGTTATACGTTATACGTTATACGTTATACGTTATACGTTATACGTTATACGTTATACGTTATACGTTATACGTTATACGTTATACGTTATACGTTATACGTTATACGTTATACGTTATACGTTATACGTTATACGTTATACGTTATACGTTATACGTTATACGTTATACGTTATACGTTATACGTTATACGTTATACGTTATACGTTATACGTTATACGTTATACGTTATACGTTATACGTTATACGTTATACGTTATACGTTATACGTTATACGTTATACGTTATACGTTATACGTTATACGTTATACGTTATACGTTATACGTTATACGTTATACGTCACACGTTATATGTTATACATTATACGATATACGTTATACGTTATACGTTATACGTTATACGTTATACGTTATTTGTTATAGGTTATACGTTATACGTTATACGTTATACGTTATACGTTATACGTTATGCGTTATACGTTATACGTTATACGTTATGCGTTATACGTTATACGTTATACGTTATGCGTTATACGTTATGCGTTATACGTTATGCGTTATACGTTATGCGTTATACGTTATGCGTTATACGTTATGCGTTATACGTTATGCGTTATACGTTATGCGTTATACGTTATGCGTTATACGTTATGCGTTATACGTTATGCGTTATACGTTATACGTTATACGTTATACGTTATACGTTATACGTTATACGTTATACGTTATACGTTATACGTTATACGTTATACGTTATACGTTATACGTTATACGTTATACGTTATACGTTATACGTTATACGTTATACGTTATACGTTATACGTTATACGTTATACGTTATACGTTATACGTTATACGTTATACGTTATACGTTATACGTTACACGTTATACGTTATACGTTATACGTTATACGTTATACGTTATACGTTATACGTTATACGTTATACGTCACACGTTATATGTTATACTTTATACGATATACGTTATACGTTATACGTTATACGTTATACGTTATACGTTATTTGTTATAGGTTATACGTTATACGTTATACGTTATACGTTATACGTTATACGTTATACGTTATACGTTATACGTTATACGTTATACGTTATACGTTATACGTTATACGTTATACGTTATACGTTATACGTTATACGTTATACGTTATACGTTATACGTTATACGTTATACGTTATACGTTATACGTTATACGTTATACGTTATACGTTATACGTTATACGTTATACGTTATACGTTATACGTTATACGTTATACGTTATACCTTATACGTTATACGTCACACGTTATATGTTATACTTTATACGATATACGTTATACGTTATACGTTATACGTTATGCGTTATACGTTATGCGTTATACGTTATGCGTTATACGTTATACGTTATACGTTATACGTTATACGTTATACGTTATACGTTATACGTTATACGTTATACGTTATACGTTATACGTTATACGTTATACGTTATACGTTATACGTTATACTTTATACGATATACGTTATACGTTATACGTTATACGTTATACGTTATACGTTATACGTTATACGTTATTTGTTATAGGTTATACGTTATACGTTATACGTTATACGTTATACGTTATACGTTATACGTTATACGTTATACGTTATACGTTATACGTTATACGTCACACGTGATACGTTATACTTTATACGATATACGTTATACGTTATACGTTATACGTTATACGTCACACGTTATACGTTATACGTTATACGTTATACGTTATACGTTATACGTTATACGTTATACGTTATACGTTATACGTTATACGTTATACGTTATACGTTATACGTTATACGTTATACGTTATACGTTATACGTTATACGTTATGCGTTATACGTTATGCGTTATACGTTATGCGTTATACGTTATGCGTTATACGTTATGCGTTATACGTTATGCGTTATACGTTATGCGTTATACGTTATGCGTTATACGTTATGCGTTATACGTTATGCGTTATACGTTATGCGTTATACGTTATGCGTTATACGTTATACGTTATACGTTATACGTTATACGTTATACGTTATACGTTATACGTTATACGTTATACGTTATACGTTATACGTTATACGTTATACGTTATACGTTATACGTTATACGTTATACGTTATACGTTATACGTTATACGTTATACGTTACACGTTATACGTTATACGTTATACGTTATACGTTATACGTTATACGTTATACGTTATACGTTATACGTTATACGTCACACGTTATATGTTATACTTTATACGATATACGTTATACGTTATACGTTATACGTTATACGTTATACGTTATACGTTATTTGTTATAGGTTATACGTTATACGTTATACGTTATACGTTATACGTTATACGTTATACGTTATACGTTATACGTTATACGTTATACGTTATACGTTATACGTTATACGTTATACGTTATACGTTATACGTTATACGTTATACGTTATACGTTATACGTTATACGTTATACGTTATACGTTATACGTTATACGTTATACGTTATACGTTATACGTTATACGTTATACGTTATACGTTATACGTTATACGTCACACGTTATATGTTATACTTTATACGATATACGTTATACGTTATACGTTATACGTTATGCGTTATACGTTATGCGTTATACGTTATGCGTTATACGTTATACGTTATACGTTATACGTTATACGTTATACGTTATACGTTATACGTTATACGTTATACGTTATACGTTATACGTTATACGTTATACGTTATACGTTATACGTTATACGTCACACGTTATATGTTATACTTTATACGATATACGTTATACGTTATACGTTATACGTTATACGTTATACGTTATTTGTTATAGGTTATACGTTATGCGTTATACGTTATACGTTATACGTTATACGTTATACGTTATACGTTATACGTTATACGTTATACGTTATACGTTATACGTTATACGTTATACGTTATACGTTATACGTTATACGTTATTCAGCATAAGTTCTAGGATATGTGTTATACATTATATGTTATACGTTATACGTTATACGTTATACGTTATACGTTGTACGTTATACGGTATACGTTATACGTTATACGTTATACGTTATACGTTATACGTTATACGTTATACGTTATACGTTATACGTTATACGTTATACGTTATACGTTATACGTTATACGGTGTACGTTATACGTTATACGTTATACGTTATACGTTATACGTTATACGTTATACGTTATACGTTATACGTTATACGTTATACGTTATACGTTATACGTTATACGTTATACGATATACGTTATACGTTATACGTTATACGTTATACGTTATACGTTATACGTTATACGTTATACGTTATACGTTATACGTTATACGTTATACGTTATACGTTATACGTTATACGTTATACGTTATACGTTATACGTTATACGTTATACGTCACACGTGATACGTTATACTTTATACGATATACGTTATACGTTATACGTTATACGTTATACGTCACACGTTATACGTTATACGTTATACGTTATACGTTATACGTTATACGTTATACGTTACACGTTATACGTTATACGTTATACGTTATACGTTATACGTTATACGTTATACGTTATACGTTATACGTTATACGTCACACGTTATATGTTATACTTTATACGATATACGTTATACGTTATACGTTATACGTTATACGTTATACGTTATTTGTTATAGGTTATACGTTATACGTTATACGTTATACTTTATACGATATACGTTATACGTTATACGTTATACGTTATACGTTATACGTTATACGTTATACGTTATTTGTTATAGGTTATACGTTATACGTTATACGTTATACGTTATACGTTATACGTTATACGTTATACGTTATACGTTATACGTTATACGTTATACGTTATACGTTATACGTTATACGTTATACGTTATACGTTATACGTTATACGTTATACGTTATACGTTATACGTTATACGTTATACGTTATACGTTATACGTTATACGGTGTACGTTATACGTTATACGTTATACGTTATACGTTATACGTTATACGTTATACGTTATACGTTATACGTTATACGTTATACGTTATACGTTATACGTTATACGTTATACGTTATACGTTATACGTTATACGTTATACGTTATACGTTATACGTTATACGTTATACGTTATACGTTATACGTTATACGTTATACGTTATACGTTATACGTTATACGTTATACGTTATACGTTATACGTTATACGTTATACGTTATACGTCACACGTGATACGTTATACTTTATACGATATACGTTATACGTTATACGTTATACGTTATACGTCACACGTTATACGTTACACGTTATACGTTATACGTTATACGTTATACGTTATACGTTACACGTTATACGTTATACGTTATACGTTATACGTTATACGTTATACGTTATACGTTATACGTTATACGTCACACGTTATATGTTATACATTATACGATATACGTTATACGTTATACGTTATACGTTATACGTTATACGTTATACGTTATTTGTTATAGGTTATACGTTATACGTTATACGTTATACGTTATACGTTATACGTTATACGTTATACGTTATACGTTATACGTTATACGTTATACGTTATACGTTATACGTTATACGTTATACGTTATACGTTATACGTTATACGTTACACGTTATACGTTACACGTTATACGTTATACGTTATACGTTATACGTTATACGTTATACGTTATACGTTATACGTTATACGTCACACGTTATATGTTATACTTTATACGATATACGTTATACGTTATACGTTATACGTTATACGTTATACGTTATTTGTTATAGGTTATACGTTATACGTTATACGTTATACGTTATACGTTATACGTTATACGTTATACGTCATACGTTATACGTTATACGTTATACGTTATACGTTATACGTTATACGTTATGCGTTATACGTTATGCGTTATACGTTATGCGTTATACGTTATGCGTTATACGTTATGCGTTATACGTTATGCGTTATACGTTATGCGTTATACGTTATACGTTATACGTTATACGTTATACGTTATACGTTATACGTTATACGTTATACGTTATACGTTATACGTTATACGTTATACGTTATACGTTATACGTTATACGTTATACGTTATACGTTATACGTTATACGTTATACGTTATACGTTATACGTTATACGTTATACGTTATACGTTATACGTTATACGTTATACGTTACACGTTATACGTTACACGTTATACGTTATACGTTATACGTTATACGTTATACGTTATACGTTATACGTTATACGTTATACGTCACACGTTATATGTTATACTTTATACGATATACGTTATACGTTATACGTTATACGTTATACGTTATACGTTATTTGTTATAGGTTATACGTTATACGTTATACGTTATACGTTATACGTTATACGTTATACGTTATACGTTATACGTTATACGTTATACGTTATACGTTATACGTTATACGTTATACGTTATACGTTATACGTTATATGTTATACTTTATACGATATACGTTATACGTTATACGTTATACGTTATACGTTATACGTTATTTGTTATAGGTTATACGTTATACGTTATACGTTATACGTTATTCAGCATAAGTTCTAGGATATGTGTTATACATTATATGTTATACGTTATACGTTATACGTTATACGTTATACGTTGTACTTTATACGGTATACGTTATACGTTATACGTTATACGTTATACGTTATACGTTATACGTTATACGTTATACGTTATACGTTATACGTTATACGTTATACGTTATACGTTATACGGTGTACGTTATACGTTATACGTTATACGTTATACGTTATACGTTATACGTTATACGTTATACGTTATACGTTATACGTTATACGTTATACGTTATACGTTATACGTTATACGATATACGTTATACGTTATACGTTATACGTTATACGTTATACGTTATACGTTATACGTTATACGTTATACGTTATACGTTATACGTTATACGTTATACGTTATACGTTATACGTTATACGTTATACGTTATACGTTATACGTTATACGTCACACGTGATACGTTATACTTTATACGATATACGTTATACGTTATACGTTATACGTTATACGTTATACGTCACACGTTATACGTTATACGTTATACGTTATACGTTATACGTTATACGTTATACGTTACACGTTATACGTTATACGTTATACGTTATACGTTATACGTTATACGTTATACGTTATACGTTATACGTTATACGTCACACGTTATATGTTATACTTTATACGATATACGTTATACGTTATACGTTATACGTTATACGTTATACGTTATTTGTTATAGGTTATACGTTATACGTTATACGTTATACTTTATACGATATACGTTATACGTTATACGTTATACGTTATACGTTATACGTTATACGTTATACGTTATACGTTATTTGTTATAGGTTATACGTTATACGTTATACGTTATACGTTATACGTTATACGTTATACGTTATACGTTATACGTTATACGTTATACGTTATACGTTATACGGTGTACGTTATACGTTATACGTTATACGTTATACGTTATACGTTATACGTTATACGTTATACGTTATACGTTATACGTTATACGGTGTACGTTATACGTTATACGTTATACGTTATACGTTATACGTTATACGTTATACGTTATACGTTATACGTTATACGTTATACGTTATACGTTATACGTTATACGTTATACGTTATACGTTATACGTTATACGTTATACGTTATACGTTATACGTTATACGTTATACGTTATACGTTATACGTTATACGTTATACGTTATACGTTATACGTTATACGTTATACGTTATACGTTATACGTTATACGTCACACGTGATACGTTATACTTTATACGATATACGTTATACGTTATACGTTATACGTTATACGTCACACGTTATACGTTATACGTTATACGTTATACGTTATACGTTATACGTTATACGTTATACGTTATACGTTATACGTTATACGTTATACGTTATACGTTATACGTTATACGTTATACGTTATACGTTATACGTTATACGTTATACGTTATGCGTTATACGTTATGCGTTATACGTTATGCGTTATACGTTATGCGTTATACGTTATGCGTTATACGTTATGCGTTATACGTTATGCGTTATACGTTATGCGTTATACGTTATGCGTTATACGTTATACGTTATACGTTATACGTTATACGTTATACGTTATACGTTATACGTTATACGTTATACGTTATACGTTATACGTTATACGTTATACGTTATACGTTATACGTTATACGTTATACGTTATACGTTATACGTTACACGTTATACGTTATACGTTATACGTTATACGTTATACGTTATACGTTATACGTTATACGTTATACGTTATACGTTACACGTTATACGTTATACGTTATACGTTATACGTTATACGTTATACGTTATACGTTATACGTTATACGTCACACGTTATATGTTATACTTTATACGATATACGTTATACGTTATACGTTATACGTTATACGTTATACGTTATTTGTTATAGGTTATACGTTATACGTTATACGTTATACGTTATACGTTATACGTTATACGTTATACGTTATACGTTATACGTTATACGTTATACGTTATACGTTATACGTTATACGTTATACGTTATACGTTATACGTTATACGTTATACGTTATACGTTATACGTTATACGTTATACGTTATACGTTATACGTTATACGTTATACGTTATACGTTATACGTTATACGTTATACGTTATACGTTATACGTTATACGTCACACGTTATATGTTATACTTTATACGATATACGTTATACGTTATACGTTATACGTTATGCGTTATACGTTATGCGTTATACGTTATGCGTTATACGTTATACGTTATACATTATACGTTATACGTTATACGTTATACGTTATACGTTATACGTTATACGTTATACGTTATACGTTATACGTTATACGTTATACGTTATACGTTATACGTTATACGTTATATGTTATACTTTATACGATATACGTTATACGTTATACGTTATACGTTATACGTTATACGTTATACGTTATACGTTATTTGTTATAGGTTATACGTTATACGTTATACGTTATACGTTATACGTTATACGTTATACGTTATACGTTATACGTTATACGTTATACGTTATACGTTATACGTTATACGTTATACGTTATACGTTATACGTTATACGTTATACGTTATACGTTATACGTTATACGTTATACGGTGTACGTTATACGTTATACGTTATACGTTATACGTTATACGTTATACGTTATACGTTATACGTTATACGTTATACGTTATACGTTATACGTTATACGTTATACGTTATACGTTATACGTTATACGTTATACGTTATACGTTATACGTTATACGTTATACGTTATACGTTATACGTTATACGTTATACGTTATACGTTATACGTTATACGTTATACGTTATACGTTATACGTTATACGTTATACGTTATACGTTATACGTTATACGTTATACGTTATACGTTATACGTTATACGTCACACGTGATACGTTATACTTTATACGATATACGTTATACGTTATACGTTATACGTTATACGTCACACGTTATACGTTATACGTTATACGTTATACGTTATACGTTATACGTTATACGTTATACGTTATACGTTATACGTTATACGTTATACGTTATACGTTATACGTTATACGTTATACGTTATACGTTATACGTTATACGTTATACGTTATACGTTATACGTTATACGTTATACGTTATGCGTTATACGTTATGCGTTATACGTTATGCGTTATACGTTATGCGTTATACGTTATGCGTTATACGTTATGCGTTATACGTTATGCGTTATACGTTATGCGTTATACGTTATGCGTTATACGTTATACGTTATACGTTATACGTTATACGTTATACGTTATACGTTATACGTTATACGTTATACGTTATACGTTATACGTTATACGTTATACGTTATACGTTATACGTTATACGTTATACGTTATACGTTATACGTTACACGTTATACGTTACACGTTATACGTTATACGTTATACGTTATACGTTATACGTTATACGTTATACGTCACACGTTATATGTTATACTTTATACGATATACGTTATACGTTATACGTTATACGTTATACGTTATACGTTATACGTTATTTGTTATAGGTTATACGTTATACGTTATACGTTATACGTTATACGTTATACGTTATACGTTATACGTTATACGTTATACGTTATACGTTATACGTTATACGTTATACGTTATACGTTATACGTTATACGTTATACGTTATACGTTATACGTTATACGTTATACGTTATACGTTATACGTTATACGTTATACGTCACACGTTATATGTTATACTTTATACGATATACGTTATACGTTATACGTTATACGTTATGCGTTATACGTTATGCGTTATACGTTATGCGTTATACGTTATACGTTATACGTTATACGTTATACGTTATACGTTATACGTTATACGTTATACGTTATACGTTATACGTTATACGTTATACGTTATACGTTATACGTTATACGTCACACGTTATATGTTATACTTTATACGATATACGTTATACGTTATACGTTATACGTTATACGTTATACGTTATTTGTTATAGGTTATACGTTATACGTTATACGTTATACGTTATACGTTATACGTTATACGTTATACGTTATACGTTATACGTTATACGTTATACGTTATACGTTATACGTTATACGTTATACGTTATACGTTATACGTTATTCAGCATAAGTTCTAGGATATGTGTTATACATTATATGTTATACGTTATACGTTATACGTTATACGTTATACGTTGTACGTTATACGGTATACGTTATACGTTATACGTTATACGTTATACGTTATACGTTATACGTTATACGTTATACGTTATACGTTATACGTTATACGTTATACGGTGTACGTTATACGTTATACGTTATACGTTATACGTTATACGTTATACGTTATACGTTATACGTTATACGTTATACGTTATACGTTATACGTTATACGTTATACGTTATACGATATACGTTATACGTTATACGTTATACGTTATACGTTATACGTTATACGTTATACGTTATACGTTATACGTTATACGTTATACGTTATACGTTATACGTTATACGTTATACGTTATACGTTATACGTTATACGTTATACGTTATACGTTATACGTTATACGTTATACGTCACACGTGATACGTTATACTTTATACGATATACGTTATACGTTATACGTTATACGTTATACGTCACACGTTATACGTTATACGTTATACGTTATACGTTATACGTTATACGTTATACGTTATTTGTTATAGGTTATACGTTATACGTTATACGTTATACTTTATACGATATACGTTATACGTTATACGTTATACGTTATACGTTATACGTTATACGTTATACGTTATTTGTTATAGGTTATACGTTATACGTTATACGTTATACGTTATACGTTATACGTTATACGTTATACGTTATACGTTATACGTTATACGTTATACGTTATACGTTATACGTTATACGTTATACGTTATACGTTATACGTTATACGTTATACGTTATACGTTATACGTTATACGGTGTACGTTATACGTTATACGTTATACGTTATACGTTATACGTTATACGTTATACGTTATACGTTATACGTTATACGTTATACGTTATACGTTATACGTTATACGTTATACGTTATACGTTATACGTTATACGTTATACGTTATACGTTATACGTTATACGTTATACGTTATACGTTATACGTTATACGTTATACGTTATACGTTATACGTTATACGTTATACGTTATACGTTATACGTTATACGTTATACGTTATACGTTATACGTTATACGTTATACGTCACACGTGATACGTTATACTTTATACGATATACGTTATACGTTATACGTTATACGTTATACGTCACACGTTATACGTTACACGTTATACGTTATACGTTATACGTTATACGTTATACGTTACACGTTATACGTTATACGTTATACGTTATACGTTATACGTTATACGTTATACGTTATACGTTATACGTCACACGTTATATGTTATACATTATACGATATACGTTATACGTTATACGTTATACGTTATACGTTATACGTTATACGTTATTTGTTATAGGTTATACGTTATACGTTATACGTTATACGTTATACGTTATACGTTATACGTTATACGTTATACGTTATACGTTATACGTTATACGTTATACGTTATACGTTATACGTTATACGTTATACGTTATACGTTATACGTTACACGTTATACGTTACACGTTATACGTTATACGTTATACGTTATACGTTATACGTTATACGTTATACGTTATACGTTATACGTCACACGTTATATGTTATACTTTATACGATATACGTTATACGTTATACGTTATACGTTATACGTTATACGTTATTTGTTATAGGTTATACGTTATACGTTATACGTTATACGTTATACGTTATACGTCATACGTTATACGTCATACGTTATACGTTATACGTTATACGTTATACGTTATACGTTATACGTTATACGTTATACGTTATGCGTTATACGTTATGCGTTATACGTTATGCGTTATACGTTATGCGTTATACGTTATGCGTTATACGTTATGCGTTATACGTTATACGTTATACGTTATACGTTATACGTTATACGTTATACGTTATACGTTATACGTTATACGTTATACGTTATACGTTATACGTTATACGTTATACGTTATACGTTATACGTTATACGTTATACGTTATACGTTATACGTTATACGTTATACGTTATACGTTATACGTTATACGTTATACGTTATACGTTATACGTTATACGTTATACGTTATACGTTATACGTTATACGTTATACGTTACACGTTATACGTTACACGTTATACGTTATACGTTATACGTTATACGTTATACGTTATACGTTATACGTTATACGTTATACGTCACACGTTATATGTTATACTTTATACGATATACGTTATACGTTATACGTTATACGTTATACGTTATACGTTATTTGTTATAGGTTATACGTTATACGTTATACGTTATACGTTATACGTTATACGTTATACGTTATACGTTATACGTTATACGTTATACGTTATACGTTATACGTTATACGTTATACGTTATACGTTATACGTTATACGTTATATGTTATACTTTATACGATATACGTTATACGTTATACGTTATACGTTATACGTTATACGTTATTTGTTATAGGTTATACGTTATACGTTATACGTTATACGTTATTCAGCATAAGTTCTAGGATATGTGTTATACATTATATGTTATACGTTATACGTTATACGTTATACGTTATACGTTGTACTTTATACGGTATACGTTATACGTTATACGTTATACGTTATACGTCACACGTGATACGTTATACTTTATACGATATACGTTATACGTTATACGTTATACGTTATACGTCACACGTTATACGTTATACGTTATACGTTATACGTTATACGTTATACGTTATACGTTACACGTTATACGTTATACGTTATACGTTATACGTTATACGTTATACGTTATACGTTATACGTTATACGTTATACGTCACACGTTATATGTTATACTTTATACGATATACGTTATACGTTATACGTTATACGTTATACGTTATACGTTATTTGTTATAGGTTATACGTTATACGTTATACGTTATACTTTATACGGTATACGTTATACGTTATACGTTATACGTTATACGTTATACGTTATACGTTATACGTTATACGTTATTTGTTATAGGTTATACGTTATACGTTATACGTTATACGTTATACGTTATACGTTATACGTTATACGTTATACGTTATACGTTATACGTTATACGTTATACGTTATACGTTATACGTTATTTGTTATAGGTTATACGTTATACGTTATACGTTATACGTTATACGTTATACGTTATACGTTATACGTTATACGTTATACGTTATACGTTATACGTTATACGTTATACGTTATACGTTATACGTTATACGTTATACGTTATACGTTATACGTTATACGTTATACGTTATACGTTATACGTTATACGTTATACGTTATACGTTATACGTTATACGTTATACGTTATACGTTATACGTTATACGTTATACGTTACACGTTATACGTTACACGTTATACGTTATACGTTATACGTTATACGTTATACGTTATACGTTATACGTTATACGTTATACGTCACACGTTATATGTTATACTTTATACGATATACGTTATACGTTATACGTTATACGTTATACGTTATACGTTATTTGTTATAGGTTATACGTTATACGTTATACGTTATACGTTATACGTTATACGTTATACGTTATACGTTATACGTTATACGTTATACGTTATACGTTATACGTTATACGTTATACGTTATACGTTATACGTTATACGTTATATGTTATACTTTATACGATATACGTTATACGTTATACGTTATACGTTATACGTTATACGTTATTTGTTATAGGTTATACGTTATACGTTATACGTTATACGTTATTCAGCATAAGTTCTAGGATATGTGTTATACATTATATGTTATACGTTATACGTTATACGTTATACGTTATACGTTGTACTTTATACGGTATACGTTATACGTTATACGTTATACGTTATACGTTATACGTTATACGTTATACGTTATACGTTATACGTTATACGTTATACGTTATACGTTATACGTTATACGGTGTACGTTATACGTTATACGTTATACGTTATACGTTATACGTTATACGTTATACGTTATACGTTATACGTTATACGTTATACGTTATACGTTATACGTTATACGTTATACGATATACGTTATACGTTATACGTTATACGTTATACGTTATACGTTATACGTTATACGTTATACGTTATACGTTATACGTTATACGTTATACGTTATACGTTATACGTTATACGTTATACGTTATACGTTATACGTTATACGTTATACGTCACACGTGATACGTTATACTTTATACGATATACGTTATACGTTATACGTTATACGTTATACGTCACACGTTATACGTTATACGTTATACGTTATACGTTATACGTTATACGTTATACGTTACACGTTATACGTTATACGTTATACGTTATACGTTATACGTTATACGTTATACGTTATACGTTATACGTTATACGTCACACGTTATATGTTATACTTTATACGATATACGTTATACGTTATACGTTATACGTTATACGTTATACGTTATTTGTTATAGGTTATACGTTATACGTTATACGTTATACTTTATACGATATACGTTATACGTTATACGTTATACGTTATACGTTATACGTTATACGTTATACGTTATACGTTATTTGTTATAGGTTATACGTTATACGTTATACGTTATACGTTATACGTTATACGTTATACGTTATACGTTATACGTTATACGTTATACGTTATACGTTATACGTTATACGTTATACGTTATACGTTATACGTTATACGTTATACGTTATACGTTATACGTTATACGTTATACGTTATACGTTATACGTTATACGTTATACGTTATACGTTATACGTTATACGGTGTACGTTATACGTTATACGTTATACGTTATACGTTATACGTTATACGTTATACGTTATACGTTATACGTTATACGTTATACGTTATACGTTATACGTTATACGTTATACGTTATACGTTATACGTTATACGTTATACGTTATACGTTATACGTTATACGTTATACGTTATACGTTATACGTTATACGTTATACGTTATACGTTATACGTTATACGTTATACGTTATACGTTATACGTTATACGTTATACGTTATACGTTATACGTTATACGTCACACGTGATACGTTATACTTTATACGATATACGTTATACGTTATACGTTATACGTTATACGTCACACGTTATACGTTATACGTTATACGTTATACGTTATACGTTATACGTTATACGTTACACGTTATACGTTATACGTTATACGTTATACGTTATACGTTATACGTTATACGTTATACGTTATACGTCACACGTTATATGTTATACATTATACGATATACGTTATACGTTATACGTTATACGTTATACGTTATACGTTATACGTTATTTGTTATAGGTTATACGTTATACGTTATACGTTATACGTTATACGTTATACGTTATACGTTATACGTTATACGTTATACGTTATACGTTATACGTTATACGTTATACGTTATACGTTATACGTTATACGTTATACGTCACACGTGATACGTTATACTTTATACGATATACGTTATACGTTATACGTTATACGTTATACGTCACACGTTATACGTTATACGTTATACGTTATACGTTATACGTTATACGTTATACGTTACACGTTATACGTTATACGTTATACGTTATACGTTATACGTTATACGTTATACGTTATACGTTATACGTCACACGTTATATGTTATACATTATACGATATACGTTATACGTTATACGTTATACGTTATACGTTATACGTTATACGTTATTTGTTATAGGTTATACGTTATACGTTATACGTTATACGTTATACGTTATACGTTATACGTTATACGTTATACGTTATACGTTATACGTTATACGTTATACGTTATACGTTATACGTTATACGTTATACGTTATACGTTATACGTTATACGTTATACGTTATACGTTATACGTTATGCGTTATACGTTATGCGTTATACGTTATGCGTTATACGTTATGCGTTATACGTTATACGTTATGCGTTATACGTTATGCGTTATACGTTATGCGTTATACGTTATGCGTTATACGTTATACGTTATACGTTATACGTTATACGTTATACGTTATACGTTATACGTTATACGTTATACGTTACACGTTATACGTTACACGTTATACGTTATACGTTATACGTTATACGTTATACGTTATACGTTATACGTTATACGTTATACGTCACACGTTATATGTTATACTTTATACGATATACGTTATACGTTATACGTTATACGTTATACGTTATACGTTATTTGTTATAGGTTATACGTTATACGTTATACGTTATACGTTATACGTTATACGTTATACGTTATACGTTATACGTTATACGTTATACGTTATACGTTATACGTTATACGTTATACGTTATACGTTATACGTTATACGTTATATGTTATACTTTATACGATATACGTTATACGTTATACGTTATACGTTATACGTTATACGTTATTTGTTATAGGTTATACGTTATACGTTATACGTTATACGTTATTCAGCATAAGTTCTAGGATATGTGTTATACATTATATGTTATACGTTATACGTTATACGTTATACGTTATACGTTGTACTTTATACGGTATACGTTATACGTTATACGTTATACGTTATACGTTATACGTTATACGTTATACGTTATACGTTATACGTTATACGTTATACGTTATACGTTATACGTTATACGTTATACGTTATACGGTGTACGTTATACGTTATACGTTATACGTTATACGTTATACGTTATACGTTATACGTTATACGTTATACGTTATACGTTATACGTTATACGTTATACGTTATACGTTATACGATATACGTTATACGTTATACGTTATACGTTATACGTTATACGTTATACGTTATACGTTATACGTTATACGTTATACGTTATACGTTATACGTTATACGTTATACGTTATACGTTATACGTTATACGTTATACGTTATACGTTATACGTTATACGTCACACGTGATACGTTATACTTTATACGATATACGTTATACGTTATACGTTATACGTTATACGTCACACGTTATACGTTATACGTTATACGTTATACGTTATACGTTATACGTTATACGTTACACGTTATACGTTATACGTTATACGTTATACGTTATACGTTATACGTTATACGTTATACGTTATACGTTATACGTCACACGTTATATGTTATACTTTATACGATATACGTTATACGTTATACGTTATACGTTATACGTTATACGTTATTTGTTATAGGTTATACGTTATACGTTATACGTTATACTTTATACGATATACGTTATACGTTATACGTTATACGTTATACGTTATACGTTATACGTTATACGTTATACGTTATTTGTTATAGGTTATACGTTATACGTTATACGTTATACGTTATACGTTATACGTTATACGTTATACGTTATACGTTATACGTTATACGTTATACGTTATACGTTATACGTTATACGTTATACGTTATACGTTATACGTTATACGTTATACGTTATACGTTATACGTTATACGTTATACGTTATACGTTATACGTTATACGTTATACGGTGTACGTTATACGTTATACGTTATACGTTATACGTTATACGTTATACGTTATACGTTATACGTTATACGTTATACGTTATACGTTATACGTTATACGTTATACGTTATACGTTATACGTTATACGTTATACGTTATACGTTATACGTTATACGTTATACGTTATACGTTATACGTTATACGTTATACGTTATACGTTATACGTTATACGTTATACGTTATACGTTATACGTTATACGTTATACGTTATACGTCACACGTGATACGTTATACTTTATACGATATACGTTATACGTTATACGTTATACGTTATACGTCACACGTTATACGTTATACGTTATACGTTATACGTTATACGTTATACGTTATACGTTACACGTTATACGTTATACGTTATACGTTATACGTTATACGTTATACGTTATACGTTATACGTTATACGTCACACGTTATATGTTATACATTATACGATATACGTTATACGTTATACGTTATACGTTATACGTTATACGTTATACGTTATTTGTTATAGGTTATACGTTATACGTTATACGTTATACGTTATACGTTATACGTTATACGTTATACGTTATACGTTATACGTTATACGTTATACGTTATACGTTATACGTTATACGTTATACGTTATACGTTATACGTCACACGTGATACGTTATACTTTATACGATATACGTTATACGTTATACGTTATACGTTATACGTCACACGTTATACGTTATACGTTATACGTTATACGTTATACGTTATACGTTATACGTTACACGTTATACGTTATACGTTATACGTTATACGTTATACGTTATACGTTATACGTTATTCAGCATAAGTTCTAGGATATGTGTTATACATTATATGTTATACGTTATACGTTATACGTTATACGTTATACGTTGTACGTTATACGGTATACGTTATACGTTATACGTTATACGTTATACGTTATACGTTATACGTTATACGTTATACGTTATACGTTATACGTTATACGTTATACGTTATACGTTATACGTTATACGTTATACGTTATACGTTATACGTTATACGTTATACGTTATACGTTATACGTTATACGTTATACGTTATACGTTATACGTTATACGTTATACGTTATACGTTATACGTTATACGTTATACGTTATACGTTATACGTTATACGTTATACGTTATACGTTATACGTTATACGTTATACGTTATACGTTATACGTTATACGTTATACGTTATACGTTATACGTTACACGTTATACGTTACACGTTATACGTTACACGTTATACGTTATACGTTATACGTTATACGTTATACGTTATACGTTATACGTTATACGTTATACGTCACACGTTATATGTTATACTTTATACGATATACGTTATACGTTATACGTTATACGTTATACGTTATACGTTATACGTTATTTGTTATAGGTTATACGTTATACGTTATACGTTATACGTTATACGTTATACGTTATACGTTATACGTTATACGTTATACGTTATACGTTATACGTTATACGTTATACGTTATACGTTATACGTTATACGTTATACGTTATACGTTATATGTTATACTTTATACGATATACGTTATACGTTATACGTTATACGTTATACGTTA
This sequence comes from Ptiloglossa arizonensis, assembly GCF_051014685.1. Taxonomy (NCBI): domain Eukaryota; kingdom Metazoa; phylum Arthropoda; class Insecta; order Hymenoptera; family Colletidae; genus Ptiloglossa; species Ptiloglossa arizonensis. The sequence continues at coordinate 49,625 of NW_027479717.1, forward strand.
TACGTTATTTGTTATAGGTTATACGTTATACGTTATACGTTATACGTTATACGTTATACGTTATACGTTATACGTTATACGTTATACGTTATACGTTATACGTTATACGTTATACGTTATACGTTATACGTTATACGTTATACGTTATACGTTATACGTTATACGTTATACGTTATACGTTATACGTTATACGTTATACGTTATTCAGCATAAGTTCTAGGATATGTGTTATACATTATATGTTATACGTTATACGTTATACGTTATACGTTATACGTTGTACGTTATACGGTATACGTTATACGTTATACGTTATACGTTATACGTTATACGTTATACGTTATACGTTATACGTTATACGTTATACGTTATACGTTATACGTTATACGTTATACGTTATACGTCACACGTTATATGTTATACTTTATACGATATACGTTATACGTTATACGTTATACGTTATACGTTATACGTTATTTGTTATAGGTTATACGTTATACGTTATACGTTATACGTTATACGTTATACGTTATACGTTATACGTTATACGTTATACGTTATACGTTATACGTTATACGTTATACGTTATACGTTATACGTTATACGTTATTCAGCATAAGTTCTAGGATATGTGTTATACATTATATGTTATACGTTATACGTTATACGTTATACGTTATACGTTATACGTTGTACGTTATACGGTATACGTTATACGTTATACGTTATACGTTATACGTTATACGTTATACGTTATACGTTATACGTTATACGTTATACGTTATACGTTATACGTTATACGTTATACGTTATACGTTATACGTTATACGTTATACGTTATACGTTATACGTTATACGTTATACGTTATACGTTATACGTTATACGTTATACGTTATACGTTAGACGTTATACGTTATACGTTATACTTTATACGATGTACGTTATACGTTATACGTTATACGTTATACGTTATACGTTATACGTTATACGTCACACGTTATATGTTATACTTTATACGATATACGTTATACGTTATACGTTATACGTTATGCGTTATACGTTATGCGTTATACGTTATGCGTTATACGTTATACGTTATACGTTATACGTTATACGTTATACGTTATACGTTATACGTTATACGTTATACGTTATACGTTATACGTTATACGTTATACGTTATACGTTATACGTTATACGTTATACGTTACACGTTATACGTTACACGTTATACGTTATACGTTATACGTTATACGTTATACGTTATACGTTATACGTTATACGTTATACGTCACACGTTATATGTTATACTTTATACGATATACGTTATACGTTATACGTTATACGTTATACGTTATACGTTATTTGTTATAGGTTATACGTTATACGTTATACGTTATACGTTATACGTTATACGTTATACGTTATACGTTATACGTTATACGTTATACGTTATACGTTATACGTTATACGTTATACGTTATACGTTATACGTTATACGTTATACGTTATACGTTATACGTTATACGTTATACGTTATACGTTATACGTTATACGTTATACGTTATACGTTATACGTTATACGTTATACGTTATACGTTATACGTTATACGTTATACGTTATACGTTATACGTCACACGTTATACGTTATACTTTATACGATATACGTTATACGTTATACGTTATACGTTATGCGTTATACGTTATGCGTTATACGTTATGCGTTATACGTTATACGTTATACGTTATACGTTATACGTTATACGTTATACGTTATACGGTATACGTTATACGTTATACGTTATACGTTATACGTTATACGTTATACGTTATACGTTATACGTTATACGTTATACGTTATACGTTATACGTTATACGTTATACGTTATACGGTGTACGTTATACGTTATACGTTATACGTTATACGTTATACGTTATACGTTATACGTTATACGTTATACGTTATACGTTATACGTTATACGTTATACGTTATACGTTATACGATATACGTTATACGTTATACGTTATACGTTATACGTTATACGTTATACGTTATACGTTATACGTTATACGTTATACGTTATACGTTATACGTTATACGTTATACGTTATACGTTATACGTTATACGTTATACGTTATACGTTATACGTCACACGTGATACGTTATACTTTATACGATATACGTTATACGTTATACGTTATACGTTATACGTCACACGTTATACGTTATACGTTATACGTTATACGTTATACGTTATACGTTATACGTTACACGTTATACGTTATACGTTATACGTTATACGTTATACGTTATACGTTATACGTTATACGTTATACGTTATACGTTATACGTCACACGTTATATGTTATACTTTATACGATATACGTTATACGTTATACGTTATACGTTATACGTTATACGTTATTTGTTATAGGTTATACGTTATACGTTATACGTTATACGTTATACGTTATACGTTATACGTTATACGTCATACGTTATACGTTATACGTTATACGTTATACGTTATACGTTATACGTTATACGTTATACGTTATGCGTTATACGTTATGCGTTATACGTTATGCGTTATACGTTATGCGTTATACGTTATGCGTTATACGTTATGCGTTATACGTTATACGTTATACGTTATACGTTATACGTTATACGTTATACGTTATACGTTATACGTTATACGTTATACGTTATACGTTATACGTTATACGTTATACGTTATACGTTATACGTTATACGTTATACGTTATACGTTATACGTTATACGTTATACGTTATACGTTATACGTTATACGTTATACGTTATACGTTATACGGTGTACGTTATACGTTATACGTTATACGTTATACGTTATACGTTATACGTTGTACGTTATACGTTATACGTTATACGTTATACGTTATACGTTATACGTCACACGTTATATGTTATACTTTATACGATATACGTTATACGTTATACGTTATACGTTATACGTCACACGTTATACGTTATACGTTATACGTTATACGTTATACGTTATACGTTATACGTTACACGTTATACGTTATACGTTATGCGTTATACGTTATACGTTATACGTTATACGTTATACGTTATACGTTATACGTTATACGTTATACGTTATACGTTATACGTTATACGTCACACGTTATATGTTATACTTTATACGATATACGTTATACGTTATACGTTATACGTCACACGTGATACGTTATACTTTATACGGCATAAGTTCTAGGATATGCGGTATACATTATATGTTATACTTTATACGTTATACGTTGTACGTTATACGTTATACGTTTTACGTCACACGTTATACGTTATACTTTATACGATATACGTTACACGTTATACGTTATACGTTATACGTTATTTGTTATAGGTTATACGTTATACGTTATACGTTATACGTTATGCGTTATACGTTATAGGTTATACGTTATACGTTATACGTTATACGTTATGCGTTATACGTTATACGTCATACGTTATACGTTATACGTTATACGTTATACGTTATACGTTATACGTTATACGTTATACGTTATACGTTATACGTTATACGTTATACGTTATACGTTATACGTTATACGTTATACGTTATACGTTATACGTTATACGTTGTACGTTATACGTTATACGTTATACGTTATACGTTATACGTTATACGTTATACGTTATACGTTATACGTTATACGTTATACGTTATACGTTATACGTTATACGTTATACGTTATACGTTATACGTTATACGTTATACGTTATACGTTATACGTTATACGTTATACGTTATACGTCATACGTTATTTGTTATAGGTTATACGTTATACGTTATACGTTATACGTTATGCGTTATACGTTATAGGTTATACGTTATACGTTATACGTTATACGTTATGCGTTATACGTTATACGTCATACGTTATACGTTATACGTTATACGTTATACGTTATACGTTATACGTTATACGTTATACGTTATACGTTATACGTTATACGTTATACGTTATACGTTATACGTTATACGTTATACGTTATACGTTATACGTTATACGTTGTACGTTATACGTTATACGTTATACGTTATACGTTATACGTTATACGTTATACGTTATACGTTATACGTTATACGTTATACGTTATACGTTATACGTTATACGTTATACGTTATACGTTATACGTTATACGTTATACGTTATACGTTATACGTTATACGTTATACGTTATACGTCATACGTTATACGTTATACGTTATACGTATACGTTATACGTTATACGTTATACGTTATACGTTATACGTTATACGTTATACGTTATACGTTATACGTTATACGTTATACGTTATACGTTATACGTTATACGTTATACGTTATACGTTATACGTTATACGTTATACGTTATACGTTATACGTTATACGTTATACGTTATACGTTATACGTTATACGTTATTCAGCATAAGTTCTAGGATATGTGTTATACATTATATGTTATACGTTATACGTTATACGTTATACGTTATACGTTGTACGTTATACGGTATAAGTTATACGTTATACGTTATACGTTATACGTTATACGTTATACGTTATACGTTATACGTTATACGTTATACGTTATACGTTATACGTTATACGTTATACGTTATACGTTATACGTTATACGTTATACGTTATACGTTATACGTTATACGTTATACGTTATACGGTGTACGTTATACGTTATACGTTATACGTTATACGTTATACGTTATACGTTATACGTTATACGTTATACGTTATACGTTATACGTTATACGTTATACGTTATACGTTATACGTTATACGTCACACGTTATATGTTATACTTTGTACGATATACGTTATACGTTATACGTTATACGTTATACGTTATACGTTATTTGTTATAGGTTATACGTTATACGTTATACGTTATACGTTATAGGTTATACGTTATACGTTATACGTTATACGTTATACGTTATACGTTATACGTTATACGTTATACGTTATACGTTATACGTTATACGTTATACGTTATACGTTATACGTTATACGTTATACGTTATACGTTGTACGTTATACGTTATACGTTATACGTTATACGTTATACGTTATACGTCACACGTTATATGTTATACTTTATACGATATACGTTATACGTTATACGTTATACGTTATACGTTATACGTTATACGTTATACGTTATTTGTTATAGGTTATACGTTATACGTTATACGTTATACGTTATACGTAATACGTTATACGTTATACGTTATACGTTATACGTTATACGTTATACGTTATACGTTATACGTTATACGTTATACGTTATACGTTATACGGAGTACGTTATACGTTATACGTTATACGTTATACGTTATACGTTATACGTTATACGTTATACGTTATACGTTATACGTTATACGTTATACGTTATACGTTATACGTTATACGTTATACGTTATACGTTATAAGTTATACGTTATACGTTATACGTTATACGTTATACGTTATACGTTATACGTTATACGTCACACGTGATACGTTATACGTTATACGTTATACGTTATACGTTATACGTTATACGTTATACGTTATACGTTATACGTTATACGGTGTACGTTATACGTTATACGTTATACGTTATACGTTATACGTTATACGTTGTACGTTATACGTTATACGTTATACGTTATACGTTATACGTTATACGTCACACGTTATATGTTATACTTTATACGATATACGTTATACGTTATACGTTATACGTTATACGTCACACGTTATACGTTATACGTTATACGTTATACGTTATACGTTATACGTTATACGTTACACGTTATACGTTATACGTTATACGTTATACGTTATACGTTATACGTTATACGTTATACGTTATACGTTATACGTTATACGTTATACGTTATACGTTATACGTTATACGTCACACGTTATATGTTATACTTTATACGATATACGTTATACGTTATACGTTATACGTCACACGTGATACGTTATACTTTATACGATATACGTTATACGTTATACGTTATACGTTATACGTCACACGTTATACGTTATACGTTATACGTTATACGTTATACGTTATACGTTATACGTTACACGTTATACGTTATACGTTATACGTTATACGTTATACGTTATACGTTATACGTTATACGTTATACGTTATACGGTGTACGTTATACGTTATACGTTATACGTTATACGTTATACGTTATACGTTATACGTTATACGTTATACGTTATACGTTATACGTTATACGTTATACGTTATACGTTATACGTTATACGTTATACGTCACACGTGATACGTTATACTTTATACGATATACGTTATACGTTATACGTTATACGTTATACGTCACACGTTATACGTTATACGTTATACGTTATACGTTATACGTTATACGTTATACGTTACACGTTATACGTTATACGTTATACGTTATACGTTATACGTTATACGTTATACGTTATACGTTATACGTTATACGTTATACGTCACACGTTATATGTTATACGTTATACGTTATACGTTATACGTTATACGTTATACGTTATACGTTATACGTTATACGTTATACGTTATACGTTATACGTTATACGGTGTACGTTATACGTTATACGTTATACGTTATACGTTATACGTTATACGTTATACGTTATACGTTATACGTTATACGTTATACGTTATACGTAACACGTTATATGTTATACTTTATACGATATACGTTATACGTTATACGTTATACGTTATACGTTATACGTTATTTGTTATAGGTTATACGTTATACGTTATACGTTATACGTTATACGTTATACGTTATACGTTATACGTTATACGTTATACGTTATACGTTATACGTTATACGTTATACGTTATACGTTATACGTTATTCAGCATAAGTTCTAGGATATGTGTTATACAATAAAATGTTATACGTTATACGTTATACGTTATACGTTATACGTTGTACGTTATACGGTATACGTTATACGTTATACGTTATACGTTATACGTTATACGTTATACGTTATACGTTATACGTTATACGTTATACGTTATACGTTATACGTTATACGTTATACGTTGTACGTTATACGTTATACGTTATACGTTATACGTTATACGTTATACGGTGTACGTTATACGTTATACGTTATACGTTATACGTTATACGTTATACGTTATACGTTATACGTTATACGTTATACGTTATACGTCACACGTGATACGTTATACTTTATACGATATACGTTATACGTTATACGTTATACGTTATACGTTATACGTCACACGTTATACGTTATACGTTATACGTTATACGTTATACGTTATACGTTATACGTTACACGTTATACGTTATACGTTATACGTTATACGTTATACGTTATACGTTATACGTTATACGTTATACGTTATACGTTATTCAGCATAAGTTCTAGGATATGTGTTATACATTATATGTTATACGTTATACGTTATACGTTATACGTTATACGTTGTACGTTATACGGTATACGTTATACGTTATACGTTATACGTTATACGTTATACGTTATACGTTATACGTTATACGTTATACGTTATACGTTATACGTTATACGTTATACGTTATACGTTATACGTTGTACGTTATACGTTATACGTTATACGTTATACGTTATACGTTATACGGTGTACGTTATACGTTATACGTTATACGTTATACGTTATACGTTATACGTTATACGTTATACGTTATACGTTATACGTTATACGTTATACGTTATACGTTATACGTTATACGTTATACGTTATACGTTATACGTTATACGTTATACGTTATACGTCACACGTTATATGTTATACGTTATACGTTATACGTTATACGTTATACGTTATACGTTATACGTTATACGTTATACGTTATACGTTATACGTTATACGTTATACGGTGTACGTTATACGTTATACGTTATACGTTATACGTTATACGTTATACGTTATACGTTATACGTTATACGTTATACGTTATACGTTATACGTAACACGTTATATGTTATACTTTATACGATATACGTTATACGTTATACGTTATACGTTATACGTTATACGTTATTTGTTATAGGTTATACGTTATACGTTATACGTTATACGTTATACGTTATACGTTATACGTTATACGTTATACGTTATACGTTATACGTTATACGTTATACGTTATACGTTATACGTTATTCAGCATAAGTTCTAGGATATGTGTTATACATTATATGTTATACGTTATACGTTATACGTTATACGTTATACGTTGTACGTTATACGGTATACGTTATACGTTATACGTTATACGTTATACGTTATACGTTATACGTTATACGTTATACGTTATACGTTATACGTTATACGTTATACGTTATACGTTATACGTTGTACGTTATACGTTATACGTTATACGTTATACGTTATACGTTATACGGTGTACGTTATACGTTATACGTTATACGTTATACGTTATACGTTATACGTTATACGTTATACGTTATACGTTATACGTTATACGTTATACGTTATACGTTATACGTTATACGTTATACGTTATACGTTATACGTTATACGTTATACGTTATACGTTATACGTCACACGTGATACGTTATACTTTATACGATATACGTTATACGTTATACGTTATACGTTGTACGTTATACGGTATACGTTATACGTTATACTTTATACGTTATACGTTATACGTTATGCGTCATACGTTATACGTTATACGTTATACGTTATACGTTATACGTTATACGTTATACGTTATACGTTATACGTTATACGTTATACGTTATACGTTATACGTTATACGTTATACGTTATACGTTATACGTTATACGTCACACGTGATACGTTATACTTTATACGATATACGTTATACGTTATACGTTATACGTTATACGTCACACGTTATACGTTATACGTTATACGTTATACGTTATACGTTATACGTTATACGTTACACGTTATACGTTATACGTTATACGTTATACGTTATACGTTATACGTTATACGTTATACGTTATACGTTATACGTTATACGTCACACGTTATATGTTATACTTTATACGATATACGTTATACGTTATACGTTATACGTTATGCGTTATACGTTATTTGTTATAGGTTATACGTTATACGTTATACGTTATACGTTATACGTTATACGTTATACGTTATACGTTATACGTTATACGTTATACGTTATACGTTATACGTTATATGTTATACGTTATACGTTATGCGTTATACGTTATGCGTTATACGTTATGCGTTATACGTTATGCGTTATACGTTATGCGTTATACGTTATGCGTTATACGTTATGCGTTATACGTTATGCGTTATACGTTATGCGTTATACGTTATACGTTATACGTTATACGTTATACGTTATACGTTATACGTTATACGTTATACGTTATACGTTATACGTTATACGTTATACGTTATACGTTATACGTTATACGTTATACGTTATACGTTATACGTTATACGTTATACGTTATACGTTATACGTTACACGTTATACGTTACACGTTATACGTTATACGTTATACGTTATACGTTATACGTCACACGTTATAGGTTATACTTTATACGATATACGTTATACGTTATACGTTATACGTTATACGTTATACGTTATTTGTTATAGGTTATACGTTATACGTTATACGTTGTACGTTATACGTTATACGTTATACGTTATACGTTATACGTTATACGTTATACGTTATACGTTATACGTTATACGTTATACGTTATACGTTATACGTTATACGTTATACGTTATACGTTATACGTTATACGTTATACGTTATACGTTATGCGTTATACGTTATGCGTTATACGTTATGCGTTATACGTTATGCGTTATACGTTATGCGTTATACGTTATCCGTTATACGTTATCCGTTATACGTTATACGTTATACGTTATACGTTATACGTTATACGTTATACGTTATACGTTATACGTTATACGTTATACGTTATACGTTATACGTTATACGTTATACGTTATACGTTATACGTTATACGTTATACGTTATACGTTATACGTTATACGTTATACGTTATACGTTATACGTTATACGTTATACGTTATACGTTATACGTTATACGGTGTACGTTATACGTTATACGTTATACGTTATACGTTATACGTTATACGTTATACGTTATACGTTATACGTTATACGTTATACGTTATACGTAACACGTTATACGTTATACTTTATACGATATACGTTATACGTTATACGTTATACGTTATACGTTATACGTTATTTGTTATAGGTTATACGTTATACGTTATACGTTATACGTTATACGTTATACGTTATACGTTATACGTTATACGTTATACGTTATACGTTATACGTTATACGTTATACGTTATACGTTATACGTTATTCAGCATAAGTTCTAGGATATGTGTTATACATTATATGTTATACGTTATACGTTATACGTTATACGTTATACGTTGTACGTTATACGGTATACGTTATACGTTATACGTTATACGTTATACGTTATACGTTACACGTTATACGTTATACGTTATACGTTATACGTTATACGTTATACGTTATACGTTATACGTTATACGTTGTACGTTATACGTTATACGTTATACGTTATACGTTATACGTTATACGGTGTACGTTATACGTTATACGTTATACGTTATACGTTATACGTTATACGTTATACGTTATACGTTATACGTTATACGTTATACGTTATACGTTATACGTTATACGTTATACGTTATACGTTATACGTTATACGTTATACGTTATACGTTATACGTTATACGTCACACGTGATACGTTATACTTTATACGATATACGTTATACGTTATACGTTATACGTTGTACGTTATACGGTATACGTTATACGTTATACTTTATACGTTATACGTTATACGTTATGCGTCATACGTTATACGTTATACGTTATACGTTATACGTTATACGTTATACGTTATACGTTATACGTTATACGTTATACGTTATACGTTATACGTTATACGTTATACGTTATACGTTATACGTTATACGTTATACGTCACACGTGATACGTTATACTTTATACGATATACGTTATACGTTATACGTTATACGTTATACGTCACACGTTATACGTTATACGTTATACGTTATACGTTATACGTTATACGTTATACGTTACACGTTATACGTTATACGTTATACGTTATACGTTATACGTTATACGTTATACGTTATACGTTATACGTTATACGTTATACGTCACACGTTATATGTTATACTTTATACGATATACGTTATACGTTATACGTTATACGTTATGCGTTACACGTTATTTGTTATAGGTTATACGTTATACGTTATACGTTATACGTTATACGTTATACGTTATACGTTATACGTTATACGTTATACGTTATACGTTATACGTTATACGTTATACGTTATGCGTTATACGTTATGCGTTATACGTTATGCGTTATACGTTATGCGTTATACGTTATGCGTTATACGTTATGCGTTATACGTTATGCGTTATACGTTATGCGTTATACGTTATGCGTTATACGTTATGCGTTATACGTTATGCGTTATACGTTATACGTTATACGTTATACGTTATACGTTATACGTTATACGTTATACGTTATACGTTATACGTTATACGTTATACGTTGTACGTTATACGTTATACGTTATACGTTATACGTTATACGTTATACGTTATACGTTATACGTTATACGTTATACGTTATACGTTATACGTTATACGTTGTACGTTATACGTTGTACGTTTTACGTTGTACGTTATACGGTTGTACGTTATACGTTGTACGTTATACGTTGTACGTTATACGTTATACGTTATACGTTATACGTTATACGTTATACGTTATACGTTATACGTTATACGTTATACGTTATACGTTATACGTTATACGTTATACGTTATACGGTGTACGTTATACGTTATACGTTATACGTTATACGTTATACGTTATACGTTATACGTTATACGTCACACGTTATACGTTATACTTTATACGATATACGTTATACGTTATACGTTATACGTCACACGTTATACGTTATACGTTATACGTTATACGTTATACGTTATACGTTATACGTTATACGTTATACGTTATACGTTATACGTTATACGTTATACGTTATACGTTATACGTTATACGTTATACGTTATACGTTATACGTATTACGTTATACGTTATACGTTATACGTTATACGTTATACGTTATACGTTATACGTTATACGTTATTCAGCATAAGTTCTAGGATATAGGTTATACATTATATGTTATACGTTATACGTTATACGTTATACGTTATACGTTATACGTTATACGTTATACGTTATACGTTATACGTTATACGTTATACGTTATACGTTATACGTTATACGTTATACGTTATACGTTATACGTTATACGTTATACGTTATACGTTATACGTTATACGGTGTACGTTATACGTTATACGTTATACGTTATACGTTATACGTTATACGTTATACGTTATACGTCACACGTTATACGTTATACTTTATACGATATACGTTATACGTTATACGTTATACGTCACACGTTATACGTTATACGTTATACGTTATACGTTATACGTTATACGTTATACGTTATACGTTATACGTTATACGTTATACGTTATACGTTATACGTTATACGTTATACGTATTACGTTATACGTTATACGTTATACGTTATACGTTATACGTTATACGTTATACGTTATACGTTATTCAGCATAAGTTCTAGGATATAGGTTATACATTATATGTTATACGTTATACGTTATACGTTATACGTTATACGTTATACGTTATACGTTATACGTTATACGTTATACGTTATACGTTATACGTTATACGTTATACGTTATACGTTATACGTTATACGTTATACGTTATACGTTATACGTTATACGTTATACGTTATACGTTATACGTTATACGTTATACGTTATACGTTATACGTTATACGTTATACGTTATACGTTATACGTTATACGTTATACGTTATACGTTATACGTTATACGTTATACGTCACACGTTATACGTTATACGTTATGCGTTATACGTTATACGTTATACGTTATGCGTTATACGTTATACGTCATACGTTATACGTTATACGTTATACGTTATACGTTATACGTTATACGTTATACGTTATACGTTATACGTTATACGTTATACGTTATACGTTATACGTTATACGTTATACGTTATACGTTATACGTTATACGTTGTACGTTATACGTTATACGTTATACGTTGTACGTTATACGTTATACGTTATACGTTATACGTTATACGTTATACGTTATACGTTATACGTTATACGTTATACGTTATACGTTATACGTTATACGTTGTACGTTATACGTTATACGTTATACGTTATACGTTATACGTTATACGTTATACGTTATACGTTATACGTTATACGTTATACGTTATACGTTATACGTTATACGTTATACGTTATACGTTATACGTTATACGTTATACGTTATACGTTGTACGTTATACGTTATACGTTATACGTTATACGTTATACGTTATACGTCACACGTTATATGTTATACTTTATACGATATACGTTATACGTTATACGTTATACGTTATACGTTATACGTTATACGTTATACGTTATTTGTTATAGGTTATACGTTATACGTTATACGTTATACGTTATACGTTATACGTTATACGTTATACGTTATACGTTATACGTTATACGTTATACGTTATACGTTATACGTTATACGTTATACGTTATACGTTATACGTTATACGTTATACGTTATACGGTGTACGTTATACGTTATACGTTATACGTTATACGTTATACGTTATACGTTATACGTTATACGTTATACGTTATACGTTATACGTTATACGTTATACGTTATACGTTATACGTTATACGTTATACGTTATAAGTTATACGTTATACGTTATACGTTATACGTTATACGTTATACGTTATACGTTATACGTCACACGTGATACGTTATACGTTATACGTTATACGTTATACGTTATACGTTATACGTTATACGTTATACGTTATACGTTATACGGTGTACGTTATACGTTATACGTTATACGTTATACGTTATACGTTATACGTTGTACGTTATACGTTATACGTTATACGTTATACGTTATACGTTATACGTCACACGTTATATGTTATACTTTATACGATATACGTTATACGTTATACGTTATACGTTATACGTCACACGTTATACGTTATACGTTATACGTTATACGTTATACGTTATACGTTATACGTTATACGTTATACGTTATACGTTATACGTTATACGTTATACGTTATACGTTATACGTCACACGTGATACGTTATACTTTATACGATATACGTTATACGTTATACGTTATACGTTATACGTCACACGTTATACGTTATACGTTATACGTTATACGTTATACGTTATACGTTATACGTTACACGTTATACGTTATACGTTATACGTTATACGTTATACGTTATACGTTATACGTTATACGTTATACGTTATACGTTATACGTCACACGTTATATGTTATACGTTATACGTTATACGTTATACGTTATACGTTATACGTTATACGTTATACGTTATACGTTATACGTTATACGTTGTACGTTATACGGTGTACGTTATACGTTATACGTTATACGTTATACGTTATACGTTATACGTTATACGTTATACGTTATACGTTATACGTTATACGTTATACGTAACACGTTATATGTTATACTTTATACGATATACGTTATACGTTATACGTTATACGTTATACGTTATACGTTATTTGTTATAGGTTATACGTTATACGTTATACGTTATACGTTATACGTTATACGTTATACGTTATACGTTATACGTTATACGTTATACGTTATACGTTATACGTTATACGTTATACGTTATACGTTATACGTTATACGTTATACGTTATTCAGCATAAGTTCTAGGATATGTGTTATACATTATATGTTATACGTTATACGTTATACGTTATACGTTATACGTTGTACGTTATACGGTATACGTTATACGTTATACGTTATACGTTATACGTTATACGTTATACGTTATACGTTATACGTTATACGTTATACGTTATACGTTATACGTTATACGTTATACGTTGTACGTTATACGTTATACGTTATACGTTATACGTTATACGTTATACGGTGTACGTTATACGTTATACGTTATACGTTATACGTTATACGTTATACGTTATACGGTGTACGTTATACGTTATACGTTATACGTTATACGTTATACGTTATACGTTATACGTTATACGTTATACGTTATACGTTATACGTTATACGTTATACGTTATACGTTATACGTTATACGTTATACGTTATAAGTTATACGTTATACGTTATACGTTATACGTTATACGTTATACGTTATACGTTATACGTCACACGTGATACGTTATACGTTATACGTTATACGTTATACGTTATACGTTATACGTTATACGTTATACGTTATACGTTATACGGTGTACGTTATACGTTATACGTTATACGTTATACGTTATACGTTATACGTTGTACGTTATACGTTATACGTTATACGTTATACGTTATACGTTATACGTCACACGTTATATGTTATACTTTATACGATATACGTTATACGTTATACGTTATACGTTATACGTCACACGTTATACGTTATACGTTATACGTTATACGTTATACGTTATACGTTATACGTTATACGTTATACGTTATACGTTATACGTTATACGTTATACGTTATACGTTATACGTCACACGTGATACGTTATACTTTATACGATATACGTTATACGTTATACGTTATACGTTATACGTCACACGTTATACGTTATACGTTATACGTTATACGTTATACGTTATACGTTATACGTTACACGTTATACGTTATACGTTATACGTTATACGTTATACGTTATACGTTATACGTTATACGTTATACGTTATACGTTATACGTCACACGTTATATGTTATACGTTATACGTTATACGTTATACGTTATACGTTATACGTTATACGTTATACGTTATACGTTATACGTTATACGTTATACGTTATACGGTGTACGTTATACGTTATACGTTATACGTTATACGTTATACGTTATACGTTATACGTTATACGTTATACGTTATACGTTATACGTTATACGTAACACGTTATATGTTATACTTTATACGATATACGTTATACGTTATACGTTATACGTTATACGTTATACGTTATTTGTTATAGGTTATACGTTATACGTTATACGTTATACGTTATACGTTATACGTTATACGTTATACGTTATACGTTATACGTTATACGTTATACGTTATACGTTATACGTTATACGTTATACGTTATACGTTATACGTTATACGTTATTCAGCATAAGTTCTAGGATATGTGTTATACATTATATGTTATACGTTATACGTTATACGTTATACGTTATACGTTGTACGTTATACGGTATACGTTATACGTTATACGTTATACGTTATACGTTATACGTTATACGTTATACGTTATACGTTATACGTTATACGTTATACGTTATACGTTATACGTTATACGTTGTACGTTATACGTTATACGTTATACGTTATACGTTATACGTTATACGGTGTACGTTATACGTTATACGTTATACGTTATACGTTATACGTTATACGTTATACGTTATACGTTATACGTTATACGTTATACGTTATACGTTATACGTTATACGTTATACGTTATACGTTATACGTTATACGTTATACGTTATACGTCACACGTGATACGTTATACTTTATACGATATACGTTATACGTTATACGTTATACGTTGTACGTTATACGGTATACGTTATACGTTATACTTTATACGTTATACGTTATACGTTATGCGTCATACGTTATACGTTATACGTTATACGTTATACGTTATACGTTATACGTTATACGTTATACGTTATACGTTATACGTTATACGTTATACGTTATACGTTATACGTTATACGTTATACGTTATACGTTATACGTCACACGTGATACGTTATACTTTATACGATATACGTTATACGTTATACGTTATACGTTATACGTCACACGTTATACGTTATACGTTATACGTTATACGTTATAGGTTATACGTTATACGTTACACGTTATACGTTATACGTTATACGTTATACGTTATACGTTATACGTTATACGTTATACGTTATACGTTATACGTTATACGTCACACGTTATATGTTATACTTTATACGATATACGTTATACGTTATACGTTATACGTTATGCGTTATACGTTATTTGTTATAGGTTATACGTTATACGTTATACGTTATACGTTATACGTTATACGTTATACGTTATACGTTATACGTTATACGTTATACGTTATACGTTATACGTTATACGTTATACGTTATACGTTATACGTTATACGTTATACGTTATACGTTATGCGTTATACGTTATGCGTTATACGTTATGCGTTATACGTTATGCGTTATACGTTATGCGTTATACGTTATGCGTTATACGTTATGCGTTATACGTTATACGTTATACGTTATACGTTATACGTTATACGTTATACGTTATACGTTATACGTTATACGTTATACGTTATACGTTATACGTTATACGTTATACGTTATACGTTATACGTTATACGTTATACGTTATACGTTATACGTTATACGTTATACGTTATACGTTATACGTTATACGTTACACGTTATACGTTACACGTTATACGTTATACGTTATACGTTATACGTTATACGTCACACGTTATAGGTTATACTTTATACGATATACGTTATACGTTATACGTTATACGTTATACGTTATACGTTATTTGTTATAGGTTATACGTTATACGTTATACGTTGTACGTTATACGTTATACGTTATACGTTATACGTTATACGTTATACGTTATACGTTATACGTTATACGTTATACGTTATACGTTATACGTTATACGTTATACGTTATACGTTATACGTTATACGTTATACGTTATGCGTTATACGTTATGCGTTATACGTTATGCGTTATACGTTATGCGTTATACGTTATGCGTTATACGTTATCCGTTATACGTTATCCGTTATACGTTATACGTTATACGTTATACGTTATACGTTATACGTTATACGTTATACGTTATACGTTATACGTTATACGTTATACGTTATACGTTATACGTTATACGTTGTACGTTATACGGTATACGTTATACGTTATACGTTATACGTTATACGTTATACGTTATACGTTATACGTTATACGTTATACGTTATACGTTATACGTTATACGTTATACGTTATACGTTGTACGTTATACGTTATACGTTATACGTTATACGTTATACGTTATACGGTGTACGTTATACGTTATACGTTATACGTTATACGTTATACGTTATACGTTATACGTTATACGTTATACGTTATACGTTATACGTTATACGTTATACGTTATACGTTATACGTTATACGTTATACGTTATACGTTATACGTTATACGTCACACGTGATACGTTATACTTTATACGATATACGTTATACGTTATACGTTATACGTTGTACGTTATACGGTATACGTTATACGTTATACTTTATACGTTATACGTTATACGTTATGCGTCATACGTTATACGTTATACGTTATACGTTATACGTTATACGTTATACGTTATACGTTATACGTTATACGTTATACGTTATACGTTATACGTTATACGTTATACGTTATACGTTATACGTTATACGTTATACGTCACACGTGATACGTTATACTTTATACGATATACGTTATACGTTATACGTTATACGTTATACGTCACACGTTATACGTTATACGTTATACGTTATACGTTATAGGTTATACGTTATACGTTACACGTTATACGTTATACGTTATACGTTATACGTTATACGTTATACGTTATACGTTATACGTTATACGTTATACGTTATACGTCACACGTTATATGTTATACTTTATACGATATACGTTATACGTTATACGTTATACGTTATGCGTTATACGTTATTTGTTATAGGTTATACGTTATACGTTATACGTTATACGTTATACGTTATACGTTATACGTTATACGTTATACGTTATACGTTATACGTTATACGTTATACGTTATACGTTATACGTTATACGTTATACGTTATACGTTATACGTTATACGTTATGCGTTATACGTTATGCGTTATACGTTATGCGTTATACGTTATGCGTTATACGTTATGCGTTATACGTTATGCGTTATACGTTATGCGTTATACGTTATACGTTATACGTTATACGTTATACGTTATACGTTATACGTTATACGTTATACGTTATACGTTATACGTTATACGTTATACGTTATACGTTATACGTTATACGTTATACGTTATACGTTATACGTTATACGTTATACGTTATACGTTATACGTTATACGTTATACGTTATACGTTACACGTTATACGTTACACGTTATACGTTATACGTTATACGTTATACGTTATACGTCACACGTTATAGGTTATACTTTATACGATATACGTTATACGTTATACGTTATACGTTATACGTTATACGTTATTTGTTATAGGTTATACGTTATACGTTATACGTTGTACGTTATACGTTATACGTTATACGTTATACGTTATACGTTATACGTTATACGTTATACGTTATACGTTATACGTTATACGTTATACGTTATACGTTATACGTTATACGTTATACGTTATACGTTATACGTTATGCGTTATACGTTATGCGTTATACGTTATGCGTTATACGTTATGCGTTATACGTTATGCGTTATACGTTATCCGTTATACGTTATCCGTTATACGTTATACGTTATACGTTATACGTTATACGTTATACGTTATACGTTATACGTTATACGTTATACGTTATACGTTATACGTTATACGTTATACGTTATACGTTATACGTTATACGTTATACGTTATACGTTATACGTTATACGTTATACGTTATACGTTATACGTTATACGTTATACGTTATACGTTATACGTTTTACGTTATACGTTATACTTTATACGTTATACGTTATACGTTGTACGTTATACGTTATACGTTATACGTTATACGTTATACGTTATACGTTATACGTTATACGTTATACGTTATACGTTATACGTTATACGTTGTACGTTATACGTTGTACGTTTTACGTTGTACGTTATACGTTGTACGTTATACGTTGTACGTTATACGTTGTACGTTATACGTTATACGTTATACGTTATACGTTATACGTTATACGTTATACGTTATACGTTATACGTTATACGTTATACGTTATACGTTATACGTTATACGTTATACGTTATACGGTGTACGTTATACGTTATACGTTATACGTTATACGTTATACGTTATACGTTATACGTTATACGTCACACGTTATACGTTATACTTTATACGATATACGTTATACGTTATACGTTATACGTCACACGTTATACGTTATACGTTATACGTTATACGTTATACGTTATACGTTATACGTTATACGTTATACGTTATACGTTATACGTTATACGTTATACGTTATACGTTATACGTATTACGTTATACGTTATACGTTATACGTTATACGTTATACGTTATACGTTATACGTTATACGTTATTCAGCATATGTTCTAGGATATAGGTTATACATTATATGTTATACGTTATACGTTATACGTTATACGTTATACGTTATACGTTATACGTTATACGTTATACGTTATACGTTATACGTTATACGTTATACGTTATACGTTATACGTTATACGTTATACGTTATACGTTATACGTTATACGTTATACGTTATACGTTATACGTTATACGTTATACGTTATACGTTATACGTTATACGTTATACGTTATACGTTATACGTTATACGTTATACGTTATACGTTATACGTTATACGTTATACGTTATACGTTATACGTTATACGTTATACGTTATACGTTATACGTTATACGTTATACGTTATACGTTATACGTTATACGTTATACGTTATACGTTATACGTTATACGTTATACGTTATACGTTATACGTTATACGTTATACGTTATACGTTATACGTTATACGTTATACGTTATACGTTATACGTTATACGTTATACGTTATACGTTATACGTTATACGTTATACGTTATACGTTATACGTTATACGTTATACGTTATACGTTATACGTTATACGTTATACGTTATACGTTATACGTTATACGTTATACGTTATACGTTATACGTTATACGTTATACGTTATACGTTATACGTTATACGTTATACGTTATACGTTATACGTTATACGTTATACGTTATACGTTATACGTTATAAGTTATACGTTATACGTTATACGTTATACGTTATACGTTATACGTTATACGTTATACGTTATACGTTATACGTATTACGTTATACGTTATACGTTATACGTTATACGTTATACGTTATACGTTATACGTTATACGTTATACGTTATACGTTATACGTTATACGTTATACGTTATACGTTATACGTTATACGTTATACGTTATTCAGCATAAGTTCTAGGATATAGGTTATACATTATATGTTATACGTTATACGTTATACGTTATACGTTATACGTTATACGTTATACGTTATACGTTACACGTTGTACGTTATACGGTATACGTTATACGTTATACGTTATACGTTATACGTTATACGTTATACGTTATACGTTATACGCTATACGTTATACGTTATACGTTATACGTTATACGTTATACGTATTACGTTATACGTTATACGTTATACGTTATACGTTATACGTTATACGTTATACGTTATACGTTATACGTTATACGTTATACGTTATACGTTATACGTTATACGTTATTCAGCATAAGTTCTAGGATATAGGTTATACATTATATGTTATACGTTATACGTTATACGTTATACGTTATACGTTATACGTTATACGTTATACGTTATACGTTTTACGTTATACGTTATACGTTATACGTTATACGTTATACGTTATACGTTATACGTTATACGTTATACGTTATACGTTATACGTTATACGTTATACGTTATACGTTATACGTTATACGTTATACGTTATACGTTATACGTTATACGTTATACGTTATACGTTTTACGTTATACGTTATTCAGCATAAGTTCTAGGATATAGGTTATACATTATATGTTATACGTTATACGTTATACGTTATACGTTATACGTTATACGTTATACGTTATACGTTATACGTTATACGTTATACGTTATACGTTATACGTTATACGTTATACGTATTACGTTATACGTTATACGTTATACGTTATACGTTATACGTTATACGTTATACGTTATACGTTATACGTTATACGTTATACGTTATACGTTATACGTTATTCAGCATAAGTTCTAGGATATAGGTTATACGTTATACGTTATACGTTATACGTTATACGTTATACGTTATACGTTAT
Source organism: Ptiloglossa arizonensis (assembly GCF_051014685.1). Taxonomy (NCBI): domain Eukaryota; kingdom Metazoa; phylum Arthropoda; class Insecta; order Hymenoptera; family Colletidae; genus Ptiloglossa; species Ptiloglossa arizonensis. The sequence continues at coordinate 72,356 of NW_027479717.1, forward strand.
ACGTTATACGTTATACGTTATACGTTATACGTTATACGTTATACGTTATACGTTATACGTTATACGATATACGTTATACGTTATACGTTATACGTTATACGTTATACGTTATACGTTATACGTTATACGTTATACGTTATACGTTATACGTTATACGTTATACGTCATACGTTATACGTTATACGTTTTACGTTATACGTTATTCAGCATAAGTTCTAGGATATAGGTTATACATTATATGTTATACGTTATACGTTATACGTTATACGTTATACGTTATACGTTATACGTTATACGTTATACGTTATACGTTATACGTTATACGTTATACGTTATACGTTATACGTATTACGTTATACGTTATACGTTATACGTTATACGTTATACGTTATACGTTATACGTTATACGTTATACGTTATACGTTATACGTTATACGTTATACGTTATACGTTATACGATATACGTTATACGTTATACGTTATACGTTATACGTTATACGTTATACGTTATACGTTATACGTTATACGTTATTCAGCATAAGTTCTAGGATATGTGTTATACATTATATGTTATACGTTATACGTTATACGTTATACGTTATACGTTATACGTTATACGTTGTACGTTATACGGTATACGTTATACGTTATACGTTATACGTTATACGTTATACGTTATACGTTATACGTTATACGTTATACGTTATACGTTATACGTTATACGTTATACGTTATACGTTATACGTTATACGTTATACGTTATACTTTATACGGTGTACGTTATACGTTATACGTTATACGTTATACGTTATACGTTATACGTTATACGTTATACGTTATACGTTATACGTTATACGTTATACGTTATACGTTATACGTTATACGTTATACGTTATACGTTATACGTTATACGTCACACGTTGTACGTTATACTTTATACGATATACGTTATACGTTATACGTTATACGTCACACGTTATACGTTACACGTTATACGTTATACGTTATACGTTATACGTTATACGTTATACGTTATACGTTATACGTTATACGTTATACGTTATACGTTATACGTTATACGTTATACGTTATACGTATTACGTTATACGTTATACGTTATACGTTATACGTTATACGTTATACGTTATACGTTATACGTTATACGTTATACGTTATACGTTATACGTTATACGTTATACGTTATACGTTATACGTTATACGTTATACGTTATACGTTATACGTTATACGTTATACGTTATACGTTATACGTTATACGTTATACGTTATACGTTATACGTTATACGTTATACGTTATACGTTATACGTTATACGTTATACGTTATACGTTATACGTTATACGTTATACGTTATACGTTATACGTTATACGTTATACGTTATACGTTATACGTTATACGTTATACGTTATACGTTATACGTTATACGTTATACGTTATACGTTATACGTTATACGTTATACGTTATTCAGCATAAGTTCTAGGATATGTGTTATACATTATATGTTATACGTTATACGTTATACGTTATACGTTATACGTTATACGTTGTACGTTATACGGTATACGTTATACGTTATACGTT